>NC_042999.1:129822652-129917349 GCF_006345805.1 Octopus sinensis | reverse complement strand
TATGGTGAAGAACTAATCTAATTTTATTACTCTGTCACTTATTCTGACTACCTCGATTACCTTACCTATCCATTTCTCCGCGAGAAGTATACCCACGCCCCCGACACCGTCAATGTTCCCTGCCCAGAAAATCTTGTACCTGTGTTCCTTGCCCGTGAGGAGCCTAGCAGAACCTCCTCTCCACCTTACTTCCTGGATACAGCATACATCCAACGTCTCCGTTCAAGCAGCTCTACAATCTCTCCAGACCTATCTTTCAATGTGCCAACGTTGAGCGTGCCAACTCTGAGGGTTTGGGAGGTGTGGGCATCAGAGACCCTGGGACGAGGGACAGCAGTGTCATGTACTGAAAAGAAAGCTTGCATTTGGCAGATTTCATATGGAAACTCTAGACTACAACCTGCATACTTTTCACAATTTTTGCGCTATATGTTCAGATAAACCCTACATAGGTGCTAGTGGGGGAGGGGGTAGTTTCCGGTATATATATATATATATATATGTATATATATGTATATATATATATGTATATATATGTATATATATATATATATATATATATTATATATATATATATATGTATATATATGTATATATATATATATATTATATATGTATATATATATATATATTATATATATGTATATATATATATATATATGTATATATATATATATATATATATATATTATATATATGTATATATATATATATATATATATATATGTATATATATGTATATATATGTATATATATATATATCTATATATATATATATATATATATATATATATTGGGTCATCCCATAAATAACGCAGTTTTTTCAATTGCATGAACTAAAGGTTGAAGGGGGGTGGGATAAACTACTGCATCAACTTGCTATAAAAACAGGTAGTAATTTCACCTTGCCTTTATTTTTAGTGTAAGTTTTGAAGAGTGCAGTTTGATTTTACAGATTTTCTTTCAAAGCTATAATAGAAGTGACAAAGGAGCATATTCAGCATCATCGTCATCATTGTTTAACGTCCGCATGGGTTGGATGGTTTGACTGAGGCTCCAATCTGATCTGACAAAGTTTCTACAGCTGGTCATGTTTTAAATGATAGGGTATTGCCACACACAATACAGAAGATAAAAAAATAAATAAATACAGGAGCCTGATTGGCATCTATCAGTTTGTTCCAGTTGCTGTTGAGACCTTAGATGTCCTTGGATCCTGCACTACCAATTTCCTCTGCAAAATCAGGATAAAAGTGGTGTGAAGTGGAGTGGCTGCTGCACCAAGTGTTGTTGGCCATTCTATGCAGCAACACCATTGCAGTCATGACTACAAGGTACAGCTGAGCACACCATCTATTCTGAGGTGTGTGGCCCATTGACCCCCTTCCTTCCACTATATAATGTTGTCCTTCTTAAAACAGTTTTTTTGATCATAGGGCTTCTTCATTAGAGTTGACTGAGGCTAAACAATAACAAACTGACAATAATAAAATTAAGCAAGGTTTCACTAAATTACATTGTAACTAGATTAGCAGCACTAATTGGACAGGGTTATTGTCTCAGATATTTTGTTGCAATATTTCAGATTCACTTTTCCTATGTACTTCTATTATATTTAATAAGTCATGAGAATATGATTAACATTTTATAGAAAGTTCTTTCAAAAATATAAAGCTGTTATTTACCAGGATAGGAACCACCAAAAGATATCCATTTATTCTTTGTAAAACCAAATTGAGGAGAAATGTTCTGTCGGAAATTTGCCAAATCAGCAAGTGCTTGCATGCTACTTAAATATTTAAGGTTTTCAGTGCTCATGTCCCTATAATATGTAAATAAAATAAAAGTAATTATATTTCACAAATTTTGATTAATTTACAAAAATTCTTTACTCATATAATTCAACAGGTTCTTTTTAACTTCAAAATTATTCCTTATTTTCAAAATCAAGAACATCACAAATGTAGTCCTTCTATCAATCTACTCCATATTTTAGCCATTTTAAATATGATATGCCTAAAATATTTTGAGTTCATTAAGTTATAACCAGATTAAATTAAATTATAATGCAATTTTGATCTTAAGAACACTACTTATAAAATAAAGATAAAGACAGCAGATAGTTACAATCTGGAACTTTGAATCATCTAATGACAATGTCTATCTTTCTTTATATTAAATCAAAACACTTCAAATGAATGCTTATGGAATTTATAAACGTATATATATATATATATATATACTAGCAGAGATACCCAACCTTGCTCAGGATTAAAATAGTATAGATATTTTTATTGTCTTATTTGTTTCAGTTATGTGACTGCAGTCATGCTGGAACAGCGCCTTTGGTCAAAAATATCAACCACAGGATTTATTCTTTGTAAGCCAAGTACTTATTGTATCGGTGTCTTTTGCTGAGCCGCTAAGTTATGGGAATGTAAGTACAGTAACATTGGTTGTCAAGCAATGGTGACAATGGTGAGGTACAGACACAGATAGACAGACACACACACACAAATATACACATATATATGGCAGTCTTCTTTATACACACAAACATATATACATATATATATACACACATACATACATAAATAATACATATATATACACACATACATACATAAATAATACATATATATACACACATAAATATATATATATACACACATATATATAAATGATGATGATGATGATATATATAAAGTTATTAGTGAGAGACAATCCATCTCTTCCAAATCATCACTTCTTTTTCCCTTTCCTCTTTATCCCTCTTCTACTTACCTTATATTGATTTTTATTATTTTTCTTCTCTCCCCACCCATACCTGTACAATTCCTTCAGTGATCTGCTTTGTTATAATCAGAAATGACTGATGAAAGTAGCATTAATATATTTAGGTCAAACAATTTTACAGAACCAATCAATTGGCCGATTGAGTAAACCTATCAAGAATGAACCTATAACGACTACTGGAAACAGTTGTAAGTCAAATTTACTACAATAAAGAAAAATATGTAATGACCATTATTTATGCCTTGTCTCATATAACATATATATACAGGGGTTGGACAAAATAATGGAACCACCTAGTTTCATAACATCATAATTTTGAAATGTCTATAAAACCATCAAAAGCTTTTGTTTTGGGATTTGAAAGCTTCTTTATTTTTATGTCTTTGGATTTATTATTAGTGTTGCTTAATACGTTTTGCTAAAATTGCTGTTTCTTTTCAGATGTCATCAGAAAAAGGTATTTAAAATTCATTAGAATGACAGATATATTGAACTTTCAAAGAGGTCAAATTGTTGGTGCTTGTATCGTAGGTGCTAGCATAACGAAAACAACCGAAATGTGTGGTGTATCAAGAAGTACTGTCTCGAAAGTAATAACAGCTTTTGAGAAAGAGGAAAAGATCTCCTCATTGAAACAAAACTCCGGAAGAAAACCAAAACTTTCAGATATGGACCGTCAGACTCTCATGCGAATTGTTACAAAGGATCACAAAAGTACAGCTCCCAAGCTTAATGACCATCTTGAGAACCCAGTTTCCACAAAAGCTGTTCGCTGGGTGCTGCACAAAGCTAGATTTCATGGGTGGGCTGCAATCAGAAAACCACTCCTTGCAAAAACAAACATTGCAAAGTGTTTAGAGTGGAGTAAAAACCTATAGAATTGGTCCCTAGAGAAGTGGAAGAATGTTATTTTCTCGGACAAGTCATCCTTTACCTTATTTCCGACCACTGGCCGAGTATACATGTGGAAACAGCCAAAACAAGCATTTGATCCAGACTGCTTTCTTCCAACTATTAAACATGGAGGAGGATCTGTGATGATCTGGGGGTGCTATATCTTGGAAATCCACCAGCCCAATGGTTTCTCTTCATGGCAAAATTAATAGTCAAGACTATTTAAGCATTTTATCTGATCAAATTCACCCTATGGTTGCGGAACTGTTTCTGGAGAGAAACGCAATCTTTCAGGATGATAATGCACCAATTAACACAGCTAAAGTTGTTACTGAATAGCATGAGGAACATTCTAGCGAAATTCAACATATCTAGCCACCACAGTCCCCAGATCTCAATATTATTGAACATTTATGGTTTATTTTAGAAAAACAAGTAAGGAATCGATATCCCCCACCATCATCACTACAAGAACTGGAGACCGTTTTAGCTGGAGAATGGACAAAAATTCCTTTGGAAACAATTCAAACTTTGTACGAGTCCATACCTTGTAGAATTCAAGCTGTAATTACTGCCAAAGGTGGTCCTACTCCATATTAAAATAAATTTGTTTGAAATTCTAAGATGTTTCCATTATTTTGTCCAACCCCTGTATAAATATATATATATGTATGTATTATTCCTACAGTTTTCATTCATGACGACTTGAAAACATTATGAAAATTATTGATAAAACAGTTTTTAAGTGGTAAAGATTTTCATCATATACTTTCCATTTCCTAAGAACAAAAGCTGTACTTTTAGAAGAGTACAAGTTGTTGTTCGCTTTTAAACCCCAAAATGTATGAAATGTATAAAGAATTTTTCAGAAAAATCAGCCAAATGTTCAAGGAGATAAATATTTTTATTCTGTTATTTATGTTACTTTAGTGACCAACAGTAAACCAATATTGTGGCAAAATGATCTTCACATGAACTGCAAATTTGGTGGATTAAGAGCAATCAATTATATTGACCTCAGAAGAATGAAAGATAGATGATTTTGGTGGGATTTGAACTAAGAGGTTTTCTGATTGATTTTACCAACAAAAATAATACTATTATAGAAATGGTCCTTTATTATCTTTAATTAAACCGATGGATCAGTGTGTATGCATATGTGTGTGTATGGGTATGCATCAGTATTTTGTGTATATTTTATCTCAGTCATAATGAATCTGTAATTAATTGTTTTCAGATAGCTTTTTCAATGAGTGTATTTAACAAACTAAAACTAGAGCTGATGAACATATCCAGCAAAAATTAGGATTAGAACAATAAAATAATTTATTTGATACAAATATATAAACTCTCAAGTGAACAATAATGTTTATATTATATTAATTACAATATTCCTTCATTATTCATGAAAAGAAAAAAAGGAAGGAAGAATGTTTCAAATCAAAAAACTGAAGGAAAAAAGTACAAGTAGTCAATGAAATATGAAACCTTGGAGAAATGTAAACCATGGACATTATGAATGAATCTTGTGTCTAATGAATATTATCGTTTTCAATCAATAGAAGTGTCTATTCTGTATTACTGTGTAAATGGTTGAGAATTTCACAGACACATATATCCTTAACTAGCCTTCAGGAAGATTCAGCATGACACTGTATATGGCTTGGTTGAGCTTTCTAGTTCACACACAAAGCTTGAGTTGAGTCAATGCTTTACTAGAATTCATTTGCCTAAGTTGTAGCACAGTGGGATCAAACACAGAAACTTTTGATTCTAAAGAAAATTCCTGAAGCATTTAACCAAGTGTCCATAAACATTAAATATACCATGAGTCAATACACTTGAAAGGATACTACATTGTAAATCTGTTCAACTTATGTCAGTAGGAAAATGGAGATGACAGTAAATATAATAATTCTATTATTTAAAATTAAACTGCCATTAACATCCTTTTATTCAGTGTACCTAAAATACTGTGGCCCAATGTTCTTAGATCATATTGAGTTACTTTGACTTATGTCTTCCTCAGATTATAACTGTCACAAGAATCTCTCTTCTGGCATGAGAACCAAAATATACATAAATTTCACTTTGGATTTTTACATGACAAGACAATTTAATTTCTATTGGTCACTGGCGTTAGGAAGGGCATCTAGCTGTAGAAACTCTGCCAGATCAGATTGGAGTCTGGTGCAGCCATCTTGTTCGCCAGACCTCAGTCAAATCACCCAACCCATGCTAGCATGGAAAGCGGACATTAAACGATGACGATGATGATTTGTAAAATCTCCCAAACTATTCCAGCACATGTACTCATTTATATTATCAGTATCCCACCTATCTCGCATGTAACTGCATACTCATTATGACCAAGCATTAACCTTTTAGCATTCAGATTAATCTGGCAAATATAATGCTTATTTAATCAGATTGTTTTGAATTAATCATGCATTAACTTATAACTGAGATTTTGATGATGTGGCTATTTATTTTTATGATGGCATTGTAGGATACATGTGAAAGGCTTGATAAATCCAGTTTGAACAATAAAACAGGTAGAAAACTTTGGATATGACCAGTTTAAATGCTAGAGATTTTATGTAGATGAGATATTACAAATACTATATATATATATATATATATATCTTTGCAATTACTACTAATTTGTTTCTCACTCTCCTAAATGTGAGTAGTCATGTAGCTTCCCAATAACAAGAACTAGCTCTATTCTACCTATTTCTCTCAAACCTTAACTCTCTCTGATAGCCCCACCCCTTGGGTTCTGTAGGCTTGCATGCTGCATAGCAATCTCACTAGTGCCAGTGGCATGAGAAAAGCAGCCAGTACACATTGTAAAGTGGATAATGTTAAGAAAAGCATCACACACTCACACGCACATATTTGAGAATAAACATAATCTGTTAACAGGTTATCTATATTCTATATATATAGTTAAGTTATATTGTCCAGGTTAGATATCTTCATATAGTTTAACCCTTCAGCATTCAGATTATTCTGTGAAATGTACTGCTTATTTATTCACATTGAATTAATCATGCATTTTCTCATAGCTTTAAGATTTTGATGATGAGATTGTTTATTTTAATAGTGGCATTATAAGGTAGGTGTGAGAGGCCAGATCTGGTTAATTTGAGCACAGAACATGTAGAATATTTTGGCCAGATATGGTCAGTTTAAATGCTAAAGGGTTAAGCAGGGAAAGATTCAAAGAGACTAAAACTCATAAAGTTGGAAATCTGACAACTTACTCAGTTGGATGACTTTTCCCATAAAACCGATGTTCCACTTGGATACAGAAAGCATTGTACTTCTTGGCATTTTCGACCCAATCTCCCGTGGACATCCATATTGGATCAGCTGTACCTTCTCCACCAATCATTAGAAATATTGGACCACCAGGCTTGAAGTATGATTTGTTTATAAAATATCGCTAGAATAAAGAATTAAATATAAACAAATATTTAAAAATGTATCAATAAAAAAAAAAATTATGAAATTGAATTATTAATGTCACTAGGTAAATTTTTTATGGTTGGATGCCCTTTCTGTCACCAACTCTCATCTATTTGCAAGAAAAGTAATATTTTCACAGAATATTGGAAACAAGTGCCAATCCCTAGCAGTTGAGGGAACCTGTGGAAGAGGTAGACCCAGGAAAACCTGGGACAAGGTGGTGAAGCACGACCTTCGAACGTTAGGCCTCACCGAGGCAATGACTAGCGACCGAGACCTTTGGAAGTATGCTGTGCGTGAGAAGACCCGGCAGGACAAGTGAGTCCAGCCCACTTATGCATGTCTTTCCTCCCTTGGACACACAAAGACCTGTTGAGGCAAGCGAAGTCGAAATCGAACCTCATCCGACGACAGGCACCCATGCCAACCTCCCTTCATTGGACACTAAACCCTGCTTGCGAAGACCTGTTGGGGCAAGTGAAATCGGAATCGAAATTGAACCAATCCTATGACTGGCACCCGGCAGTTGCCAGGACCGCTGGACTGACTCCTGTGCAGGTGGCAAGTGAAGAAACACCATTTCGACCCTGTGCTTGAGGAGATCCACTGAGTCAAGTACACCAACATCAAAATCAATGGAAACTGCAGTTGTGATCCCTGTGCCGGTGGCACGTAAAAGGCACCATCTGAACGTGGCCGATGCCAGCGCCACCTAGACTGGCTTCCATGCCGGTGACACGTAAAAAGCACTATCCGAATCATGGCCGATGCCAGCGCCTCCTTGACTGGCTTCCGTGCCGGTGGCACGTAAAAAACGCTATCCAAATCGTCGCCGATGCCAGCTCCGCCTTGACTGGCTTCCGTGCCAGTGGCACGTAAAAAGCACCATCTGAACATGGTCGATGCCAGCGCCGCCTAGACTGGCTTCCATGCCGGTGGCACGTAAAAAGTACCATCCGAATCGTGGCCAATGCCAGCGCCGCCTTGACTGGCTTCCATGCTGGTGGCACGTAAAATGCACCAATCTGATCGTGGCCGTTGCCAGCCTCGCCTGGCACCTGTGCAGGTGGCACGTAAAAAGCACCCACTACACTCACAGAGTGGTTGGCGTTAGGAAGGGCATCCAGCTGTAGAAACACTGCCAGATCAGACTGGAACCTAGTGCAGCCTTCTGGCTTCCCAGATCCCCGGTCGAACCATCCAACCCATGCTAGCATGGAGAACGGATGTTAAACGATGATGATGATGAAAGGACACTGCTTGCATTGTGATGACACTCATTTACAACTATCTTACAATGCTAAGCTAAGGAGATAGTAACACACATGCACATACATACACAACAGACTTCTTTCAGTTTTAATCTACGAAATTCACTTACAAGGCTTTGGTTGGACTGGGGACTATAGTAGAAGATGGTTACCCAAAATTGAGAACCATGTGGTTGGAAGCAGACTTCTTGCCACACAGCCATGCTTGTGCCTAGCAACTCCTACACTAGTCTTACACATATGTGTGTATGCATACATATTTGTTTGAAAATTGCAAGCTACAAGCAGTGACATGAATATCATTTCATCTGCCAACCAATTACTGTCCGCTGGCTTTGTACCTTCAAAACATGTGAAATAAAACATCCCTTACTTGAAAAATAGGTAAGGATTAACAAGAAGGATATGAGGCAATAAAACAATGCCTCAATAACAGGATATTGCAGCAGTATAAATACATGCTAAGTATATGCAGTGACATGTAATAATTACATAATAACCTTATATTTCAATCTTTCACGCTCTTTCTCACATTCTTCCCTTTTCCATTACTCCCTCATCACCATCTTCCCTTACCACTGCTCATGCTGTTTTTTCTATCCAGTCTCCTTACCAACAACCAATATGTAGCTGCCTATTGCTGTTTCTCTTCCCACTTGTATCACTATTTCTCTCCACATTCTCTCTCTTCTTTTATCCTCTTACCTTTGCTCTCACTCCATCACATCTCTCTTCTATTCACCTTCTCACTCATGTTTGCCTTGACTGAAAGGTGACATTACAGTAAAGACTCTAGTTTTGTAGAAGACAAGATAACTTCTCTAGTAAAATATATTCAGTACATTCTATGAAGTGGTTGGCACTAGGAGAGGCACCCAGCTGTAAAACCATGACAAAATCAGTATATATGAGACATGGGCCACTGATCTCTCTAAGAGGACAGTAACTCTTAATAAGAACAGACCATGACAACCCATGAGAAACAAACATAAAAATCATGATGACAATAATTCCTTCTACTATAGGTACAAGGCCTGAAATGTAGTGGGGGGACTATCGATTACATCAATCCCTGTGCTCAACTGGTACCTATTTTATTGATCCCAAAAAGGTAAATGATGGAATTTGAACTCAACTGGTACTTATTTTATTGATCCCAAAAAGTAAATGATGGAATTTGAAACCAAAAGAAATGCTGCTAAGCATTTTGTCCAACAATAAATCACAACTGGCACTATGTTTCTTTTCTCCCAGCTAGAATAAGTGAGATAAATCTGTAACATGGTCACCGCTGCTCTTCTCAATTCTGTGAAAACAAAAATTCCAAGAACTGATCTCACAACACCTTCCCTCATTTTGTTTGGTCTCACTATCTTAAAGGGATGAGGGGCAATCTTCGATTATAGCGTTCCACTTTCACTTTGTCAAATTATTGCTAGTATCTTGTTTGTTTGGAGCTACAGAATAAAAGTTTTCTCCTTTTTGATGCTGTCCAACAGCCAGATTGTTTGCCATTGCAGTGTAATTAAGAATTAGATTTTTGATTTGTTATTATTAACAGATATAAGGTGGCAAGCTGGCAGAATCATTAGCATGCTGGGTAAAACACTTCACAGTATTTCACCTACCTTCCTGTTCTGAGTTCGAATACCAATTTGCCTTTCATCCTTTCGGGGTCAATAAAACTAAGTACTAGTTGAGTACTGGGGTCAATGTAATCGGTTTACACCCTCCCCCGAAATTGTTGGCCTTATGCCAAAAATTGAAGCTATTATTATCTACAGATATATTTCATAATTCAGTATGGCATTGAAATAAAACACTGTCAATCCAAAAGTAATTTATTAATAAATGCTAAAAGATGCACTAAATCATTAAAAACCCATAATTAGGTCTCTTTTTATCTTTTTTCTTCAAGAGACTTTGGAAGGTATTGTAGCACAATGGCTTTCAAACTATGTATATGACCTTTAACACGTTCACACCCAAAACAGAATCTTAGGTTAGCACTTCTTTTATTCAACCCCCACCCCATTTCATTCATTTTAAACTTTTTTCAGAATTTTTTTTCTCTCAAAATCTGCGAAAAAAATACGGAGATTATGATTCCGAAAAAAAATTTAAAAAAAAAATTTTTTAATAAACAAATTTGGGAGAAATGGGTGTGTGTGGGGGGAGGGCGGAAGTCTTTCTGGTACTTATTTTATCGACTCCGAAAGGAGGAAAGGTAAAGTCGACCTCGGCGGAATTTGAACTCAGAATGTAAGGCCGGATGAAATGCCGCTAAGCATTTTGCCTGGTGTGCTAACGATTCTGGCAGCTCGCCGCCTTGGTTGTCACAAGATATTCTTTTGTACTCTAGGCACAAGGCCCGAAATTTTGAGGGAGGGGGCCAGTCGATTAGATCGACCCCAGTACCCAACTGGTACATAATTTATCGACCCCGAAAGGATGAAAGGCAAAGTCGACCTCGGCGAAATTTGAACTCAGAACGTAACGGCAGACGAAATACCTATTTCTTTACTACCCACAAGGGGCTAACACAGAGAGGACAAACAAGGACAGACAAACGGATTAAGTCGATTATATCGGCCCCAGTGCGTAACCGTACTTATTTAATCGACCCCGAAAGGATGAAAGGCAAAGTCGACCTCGGCGGAATTTGAATTCAGAACGTAACGGCAGACGAACTACCGCTAAGCATTTCGCCCGGCGTGCTAACGTTTCTCTGCCAGCTCGCTGCCTTAGCTGTCACAAGATATTGACAACACTGAGGAAAAGCTAAGTCCTTTTATTAAGTCTTGGTGCATTTTCTCATCTAAATCGTTCAAGTACCTTAAAGCGTCTCAAAGAAAAAGAATAAAAAGAGACTTAATTACGGTTTTTAAAAACTTATGTAATTTTATGAATGTTTCCGTTAACGGATATTAAGGAGTTACCCCAGAAAATGTGCAAATGTAGTCCGGCCATAAGTTATTTTTTAGCCCTAGGTCAAACTTGATTCAGCAAAGCTATGACCAAAAGCATTCCAGCCGATCCATCGTGTCCTTTATTTAGACAGTAGGGTGTGAGCTAACGGAGACTTGACTGCTATTTCTAACAGGACAAGAGGTCATGTAGAGGCATCTCCATTAGCACGGTGATCATTTTCCCAATTTGTTCGCACACATCTTTGATAAATTATAGCCTCCCTGAGATCCTGAAAACATTTGGTGTTGTTTAGTTCTAAGTCGGCCAGAGTGTCGAAATAAACCAAACTTATTATCAAAGACATTCAAGCTATGACCATCACGTCTTATTTTCAGAATTCATGTACTTCTGTATCTAAATACGTCTTTTTCTTTTTAAGACAGTCGCACGTGTTAGGGAGGGGCTGCTATTTCTAGTTAGTCGTGTGACCCTGTAGCTATAGGAGTTCATTCGACAGCAGATTATTGCAATTTTTTACAATCTTACGAAGGATTGCCCAATTATAAACACAATCTTTGGAATGATATCCGATATGTAATTAAAATGTTCTTGATTGGCTAGTATATAGATAGATATTATAATTTGTTAGATTATACTAATTGAAAAAAAAAAATCTTTAACCCATTGGATAGTGGAAACAACACTGAAGACGTCGCTTTCGAGTAATATAAAACAAGGACGAGTCAGCTAATAGTGAAATAACAAAGAGGCGTGAAGCATGAAGTGGACTGTAGTCAGTTCGCTGGGAGATGAGCGTTACTCACAAGATAACAACATGCGCTAGAACTCTCACACAAAGAAATTACACGGTAATTGCTTGAAATGAATTCTATATTTCATCCAACTAAAAAAGCTGTTTTATAAATAAATAATATAACCGACTGAAAATACAGCCAACTGTCACAAGTAAATGGATGATAACACTAAAAATGTATTTAAAAAAAGAGGAAATAAAAGGGCATGCACGCTTCTTTATACGATATGATGCTCTTCACTTATTAGGGTGCATATAATTCTATAGAATAATCTTTGTTGCTTGTTTTTGATTGTAAGCAAATATTAAATAGAAGTTATCAAATCTATACCTGTTTCCAAGTTCTTGTATCCGAAGGGTCAAAGTGGTCGAGTTTCTGATCGAACCATAATTCATTAGTAACAGGGTCTTGAATACTGTGGGGCAATTGCCTGTGGAATAAAAATCCTTTTAAAAACCCACCCGTTGGTCGACCATTTATAATCTTAGGTATATAAGCGTAACATAACAGGTTTCCCACACAAACAAGTAGGAACAGAATTAATGCGGCCGACGTTCGCAGTGCCATGTTTTCATTTAACTTACAAGAACACGAGTTATTTACAAATGATTACAAAACAACATTGCGATCACATGACCTAAGTCATAACATGTGACAAAGGTCGCAGGTTATCAAAGACTAAATTATCTACTAAAAATTGAACAAAACCTTTCCATATACTTTCTAAAACATAAAAATTCCATACACTTTATAGATGGTATGGAAGAAATACTAGACATTTAGGGAGAAAAATTTTAGTTTATTTCCTCGAAAGTAAAAATCAAAGCACACACACTATCTCTCTATTTTCTCTCTCTCTCTCTTTCCTTTTCTCTTTCACACATGTATATCTTTGGTATTTGTTGAACCAATGGCATTCAACCTTTAACTTTTGACTGGATTCAATATTTTTCATTATATTCATTATGCCTGTTTGAAAGTACAGCTATATAAAAAAAAAAAATTACAAAAAGAAGTCAATGAAATAAGTTTAAAGAATTAGCATCCTTCATTAGGTGATATTTCAAATTTTCAATAGAGTAGTATTTTAAGGAAAACCTATAAAAACTACTGTTCTGTGATTTGATCAAGAATCGAATTACTATATTACTGACTGGCCCATGTTATGCATATTTATGGTTTGGCATTGTTGTTTCAATATTTGTTGTGAATAATAAGTGATCAGTTTTCACAATTTAGTCCAAATGATTCTGATTTTCTTTGTGAATCATGAAGGTGGGGTGGGTTTCATTGTATTTTTTCCTTCTTGTGGGGATGGGAGTATACTTTGGTAAAGTTTCAATCCAGGGATTTGTTGGGAATATTTTCTTTTTGTTATATATATATATATATATATATATATATATGTACTAGCCCCCCCCCACTGGAGTCTAAAATAGTGTAATTCCACTTCTGTCTAAGCTTCTGTCTGTGATGCTCTGGCAACTGCAGTAGAAGCAGCATTGTAAGCATGCTGGAGTTCTGCATGTTGAGCTGTCTGTGATGCTCTGGTGGTTGAAGAAGAAGTAGCATTGCGAGCATGCCAAAGTACACATTGTTCTTCTGTCTTGCTTGCCTGCAAGGAACACAAAACAGAAGCATTTTTTTGTTTTTCTACCAATGTGACTCTTACTTTTTTGAGGCATCCTATCGAAAATCTGTAATTGATTGAATCTTTAAAAAATCAGTAAAAATTTACCTCGTTGCTGTTTGCAAGCACTAAATATGGTATTTCAACACAAAAAATTCCCTCAATGCTAAAGCACACAATTATTTGCAGTGGTATTGTAAGCACCAAATGGTACATGAATGCAGACAGTTGTGAATGAGCATTCACATCTATAGGCGCGTGTGGACAGAACGTATTTTGAGAAAATTGATATTCTATTGACCAAAAGTGCAATTGCGATAAAATGTAAATGATCGATGCAAACACCAGTGCACTGACAGGTAGCAAAAGGTAAAGGGTATTTCTAAGAAATATCACACTTAAGTGCAAAATTTAAATAAAAAGAACATGCAAATTGAAGCAGTTTCTAGGACATCTCTGAAAATGAAAGACAGCCAAAACTGGGCTTCCTTTGAGAAAAATGGATGTCAGCATTAAAATTACTTTATATTAATTTGGAAGTAATGAAAATTCTTTATAAATAAAGTTATTTAAGTCTATATAACTGGAAAACTTCAAATTGGATATAGGGTTTGACAATATGCAACGTTGATTGATTAAGTAGCAAACCTTGTGGATGAATAAGCTACCAGAACTGACTGAATAGTGCTTTTTTCAGAATGTAACCAATGAATTTGATCTGTGAAATTCATAAAAATGATAAGAAAAATTTGCCAAAATATCATTCAATTATGCTTACTGATAAAAAAATAACTCAAAATTTGAGATGTTGATGCTAATATTCCTTCATCATCATCATCATCATTGTTCGACCATGGTCGAGACAATGGAATTTACCATGCTACGCCAGACTTCACGGTCCATCATGGCATTACAGAGGTCCTGTTGCTGGATGCCTGTATCCCTGGAGATTACATCAGGGTAGGAGAGTGTGCACCCTCTGGTATGGCGAGTAGATGGCTTCCAGAGGAGAAGAGTAGAAATTACTTCTTTTTCAGCTCTACAACAATGTCCAGCAAACTGGACTCTCCTACCTTTCACAAGAGATGACACAGGTGGTAGTTTCCCATATATTTGGATTTTGGTTGGAATGGAATTAAAGAATAAAGAATGGTCATGTACATGTCAAATCAAGTGAGTTACACAAAAATCAAAAAATACCATTCATTTTCTGTTTTATATAAGAAACTTAGCTAAAGTTTAGATATTTGTCACCTAAATTTCCATGCTCAATTATCAATCAATTTGTCGTTTTCTACTGTCAACTGAATTTTGTTGTGAGAAAATATTCACACAGTTAATTGATTGCCAATTAGTGCCATCTATTCGTTAAAGTTAATATCTTATTTCATTTTTACTTATTCAAAATAACTGTCTTGTCTTCTTGCTCTTTTGTGTCAGCTTATTTATTAAACACAGAGTGACATGCCTGGATGCACATGTTCGAATACAGTTCATTCTAGAATGATATCAATTTTTACTGCAATCACATATGTCCTTTCATGAAATTGCTTATAAAGCTTAATGCAATTAATGCTCTGATACTGACTGGATGAACATAGCTACTGTTTGTACATGATTTACAAAATGATAGCCAATAAGCACTATTGTAATCGGATTTTCCATCAAGATTTTGATTAAAAAAGGGCAAATCTCACTTTGAAATTAATGATTATGTTATGAAATTTAAATGATGCACCCACTGTGATGTCTTTTACCTATGTGTAAAATTTCAGTGCAATCAGTTGAAAAATATGGCCTTTATAATCTTTTACACACACACATGTATATATATATATATTTAATAATGAATTAAAAACAGTGCTAGTTTTGTAAATATTACCAACCACACATGCTCAATGTATGTGTTTTCTTTGTTCACCAGTTTACTGCGATATAACACCTGGAGAATGATTCACTCATTTTGCTGAGTGTTAAAACATCTAAAAGTCATAGACAGCCCAGGCAACTTACCTCTGATCAAACCCAACAGTTATGGATACTAATATTTCACCATTTTTGTGGCTTATCAACATCACATACCAGAATCAAACTGGGGATGAACTGTATTGTC
This sequence comes from Octopus sinensis, assembly GCF_006345805.1. Taxonomy (NCBI): domain Eukaryota; kingdom Metazoa; phylum Mollusca; class Cephalopoda; order Octopoda; family Octopodidae; genus Octopus; species Octopus sinensis. The sequence goes on along the minus strand of NC_042999.1, from coordinate 129,901,446 downwards.
TGTCTATGGCTACATATAGATAGTGTAAAAATTATTTGCTGGTATACTACAGCAATGCATACATAAGATTAAAGTCAATTACGAATTGCTAGTGTTGTAAATATTATTGATCTCACATGCTTAATGTATGTGTTTTGTTTGTTCCCTAGTTCACTGCGGTATAGCACCTGGGAGTCAACTCACCTCCACACATATATACAATGGGCCCCCAAGCAGTTTCTATCAACCAAGTACATTCACAAGCATTGGTTGGCAACTGGCACTATAGTAGAAGACACTTGTCCAATATGCTGCACAATGCAATTGAACCTGAAATCACATGGTGGTAAAGGGAGCTTCTTAACCACACACTTGAACAAACATAACATAAAAAAAGATTTCATTATGTCAGTGCAATTTTAGTCTTAAAATGAAGCTTCCTGTCAGACCACTCCAAAGTGTTTGTTGACTGGATTCTCTTCAATCCACATTCTATCAACTCTGCTCAGTTATGTTCCCACTCCCATTTTGTTCTTTCTATTCTCTATCAATAAGTGTTTTTATCTGCAATTAAACAAACTTATACAGATTGTATTATATTTGACTCATTAATCTTTAGAACACACATGTGAGGAAGGAAAAGGTTCCAAAGTGCAGTAGTTCTAAGAAGAGTATTGGGTCCAGTGACAAGGATATAACATAGAATTTTTCAACACCAACTTAGAGCAATGGATAGACACAAGCATTTGAACATTGGACAAATGCCTATAAAACTATTTACAGCCTTTTATATTCTGACTTCAAAATCTTTCTACAATTGATTAACTATCAGTCAAGTACAGAAGTCATTTTATATTTCTATAATGCATTCTAGATGTGAACAGAATTGTAATAGGAGACAAGAAAACTCACAGTTACTATGCATAACAAAGATGTGGTTTTTCAATATACATTATCAACATATGTGAATAATACACAGCCACACTATTCAAGTTTAATACAAATGCTAGTTCCCACAATCTCTGATGATCTTTTTGATGACAACAAATATATTACACAGGCAAAACTGCTCTCCAATGATTAATATTCTTCTTCAGTGTCAGAAAATACTTTAATCCTGATCATTTGCCTGATCAGTTAAGATGGCATGAACACACTAGGCAGTTGTCTAGGAGTCCCATGAGTCTAAGGGTCCAATGCTAATCTATTTATGTTGTTATGTCTCTAGGGGGCCTCAGTGCATTGCTTTGCCCAGGGGCCTATGATTCTCTTAGAATGGCCCTGGTTTCCACTAAATGTTTTAGGTGGTTATATGTTGACATAGGCACTTTCTTGGCTCTCCCATTCTTGACCCAAATGGAAATCCAAAATGTAACACTTGGAGATAGAGAAGGGAAGCTGTACCAGCTGGTGCTCATTTCAGCTGAATAAACTGGAACAGTGCAAAATAAACACCTTTCTCAAGGACACAATGCATTATATATCTCAGGAGTCAAACCTTATGTTTGCAAGCCCAACACTCTAACCATTAAGCCACATATTTTCTGTGTAAGAAAATACTCAGTGTTGTCTTAAAGCATAGGTATACAGGGGCTAGTTATAATCTATGTACACTGTGACTGGCCACCCATAAATATAGGTCCCAGAGCATTGATTTGCCTGGGAGCCTAAAAAAATGGTTCTGGTTGTTAGCACCCTAGAAAGGTAAAGACTCCCTTTGGTCATGAATGACCATGGGATTGCACCTAGAAAGTTACCCTCTGAGACAAAGTCCAGGCAAGGTTGTTTATGGAAGACCAGCAGTCACCCATGCATACCAGCCTTCCCTCTCCATGACACTGATGTTCCCCAAGGGAAAGACAAAGGCCAATACAGCTTGGCACCACTGACACCACAACTCGTTTCTTCAGCTGAGAGAACTGGAGTGAAATAAAGTGTCTTGCTCAAGAACACAACACAGTCCAGTCTGGGAATCGAACTCAAACTTTTACATGCTAATACATTTCACTTTCTTGCAGCTGACACACTATATCTTTTCTCTGTCTTTCTTCTGATAGTACAATTATTCCTGCTGTTCTTCTCATCATTCCTATTAGGTCTTATCCACAAAAGCCAAACACTTTACCAAAATCTTTATCTTCCATACTGCAAAGCCCTGGAACTTGCTCTGTCCACATTTTGTCTATTGCTGTCAACTTGAAGTTATTTAAACTGAATCACGGCTGTGCCAACTTCATCAGCATAAGTGACTCTAGAAAGCTATGGGCACTGCTCTCTTCCTCAGGTTAAACAAGTTTACAAGAACTAAAACATACTTTTCTTGTTAGTGAAAAAACACATACATTCATACATACACTCACAGATACATGTGTGTGTACATACATACATACATACATACATGCATGCATGCACGTGTAGTGAGGCACAAGAAGCCAGCGCCATTTTGTAAGAGATCTTGCCAGTAGCCATTACCATGTCTGTTTGTAAGCTTCTTCTTCGAGTTCCACATCCTTAAGATTACAGAAACAATTGTAATGGGAGGAGATACTCCACAGGTATCACAAGCCTTCAATTTCCATTATAAAATGGTGACCCTGATGGAAAAAAGATTTTGGCAGCCACAAGCTTTATCATTGTAGATGCCTCACCCGAACTACAGAATGGCAGTTTTCGCTCGCATTCTCAACTAAAAACATCCATCGCCCGACGTCAGAATATCTTCTTTCATTCAAGTGAACATTTAGAATTCATGTTTTTTGCCTTGAACTTGTAATGTGGTGATAAGAAACAGAAAGTAACAACCATACCCTTACCCGCACATAGAGTGGGTAACCTTAAGCTAGTATGAAAATAAAAATTGGTGGGATAGCAGACATACATACTGATACACGATACATTTTTTGTTTTGAAAAATTTATTTCAAAAATTCTGATATAACTGGAATCTACACAATCTGAAGCATACTTGTAGAAAATTTCATTAGCAAACATTCTGAAAGTTATGAGGAAACAAAGTCAATGGGGCACACATGTGTAGGTATGGTTCAACTAACTCCGGCCGGTCACTGTATATCATTACGCATGAGTTACCGGAAGTCCATAGAATACATGAACTTTTTATATATATATAATGTAGAAATTATTAGCGACAGAAGCAGAATCAATACTGAAAGATAATGGTTATATGCATCTTATCATGGACACTGTGTTAGAACACCAAACACTGCCCTATTAGCCTTGAGAGAGATCCTCTCACGGGTGCTTAGTACTTAAAATCACATACAAGACCATAGCAGACGAAATTCATCTGTCATGGGCGCTGAAATTCTCTTTAGCACGTGATTTCGGTTATTGGCTCTTCTTAGTAAGAGCTTGATGTTACAATATCAGAATTTTTTCAGACGCTGATGTCACAAATAGCTAGCAGGCTTATCAAAAATTAATTATGTCCAAAGGAAGCAGTGTTAATACCGAAAGATAATCATTATATCTAATTTAACATGGATACCGTATTAAAACACCGAATACTGTGTCAACATTATTACGGTGGAACTAGAAATAGATATAATTATAAATAATAGCAAGTAGACTGTTGGATTGAAAATAAATCAGCAGCTGTCGATAGGACTTGAACCTACGTCTTCTGTGAGCATGTTAGATGTGCTAACATTATATCAAGGCAACCTTTCGAATTTTCTAAATCCGTTTTAGAAGCTTTGTTATGACCAGCGGGAACTGTATGTTGTTTACATTGTAAAATTATTTATTTATTTGTTTATTTATTTATTTGGATTTTTAGATTGAAAGGAAATAAATCTCAAAATAGATGAAACTATAAATGTCAGCATATAGAATATGTATTTTATAACAATAATTTTTAAATATTTTTTCTTAAATTGAATTGTAATTTGGTATTACTTAGTCAACCATAAATTTATATATCTGACTTTATATTTAAATACGAAACTAAATACCTCAATCGAATTTTAGGTAACATTATGTGCACGACTTTGTCGTGTGTATGACAAGATGGCGTGCTTAATGGAAGTGGACAAACCGTCCACCAGTAATGGTACCGGTGTGGAGGTTGAGAATGGTGACGAATGTGATGTCATTGCTCCTGCTGGCACAGCTGGAAGTGTTTCTGTATCTTTACATCCGTTAGTTATCATGAATATTTCTGAACATTGGACAAGAGTACGCGCGCAAGAAGGCAAACCAATGCAAGGTAACTAACATTATGATCGATCTGGCATTCAAATATCATTAGTTTTTTTTTATATGTTTAATATTTGCTTCTATCATGCTTTTTATTAAACTATGTCTTTGTTTTTATTTTGTTCTCTCTTGTAAATATAATGTAGTTGTAACCCCTTTGTTATCACTTGTATAATTAAGGGATAAAAAAAAAATAAAAACATTGAAAAGATATTACCCGCTTATCTGTCTACTTTACTGATGAAGCGATTTTGCTCTTATTTTTTTATTGTTTAATAATAACTATTTCATGTTATCTTGGGCTAATGCAATATTCTGTATAGCTTCTTGTCATTCAAAAGAAAATATTTATAAATTCCATCGCTTGTTATGTATGCATTGCCATGTGTGCCTATAAACATAAAATGTATAGTTTGTGGTAAATAGAATAAACCCTTTCATTTATTTTTATATTCAAAATGACATTTTAATTTAGATAAATATATTTATTAACTTCACCCCAGTTTTTATCTGACCGTTAAATATCTGAATTTCAAGTCGTCTGATTTAATATTACGATATGTAACTAAATTTAGCCTAAACGATTTACATCCTTCGAGTTACGTCCCTTGTTTCCCGTCTTTTTTAAAATGGAACACAATCTTTTATTTTATTTTTAGGTAATAAAAATAATAGATTTACGTAATTGTTGTCGATCAATTTCTTTTTTTTTCTCTCTACTGAGACATTCATAGTATTGTCATTATTTTGCTTATTGACTCTGTACAAATGTTTTGCGAATAGATGTTTAAGTAATTTGATTATTTCAGTTATCTTTTGCGTTAAAAAGTAAAAAAAAAAAATGTCTAGATGTAATTCCATACATTGTCTCGGTTTCGTGATTTATTAGGAATATAGTATAGATTGAGAGCTATTTGTGTGATTAGTGTGTACTATTCTTCATTCAGTCTAATACTATGGTTTTTCAGGGTTTTTTTTTTTGCTTCAAAATTATTTAGTTATGTGTGTGGGGTGTAAACTTTTTCATAAGTAATGTCACTTTCTATAATTATCATTTCTTATATATATATAAGCCGATAAAATATCTCATTTCATGGTCTGTTTTTGGTTCAGATATTCATTTCAGAACAATTATTCATTATCTCAATACAACTGAGTCTCTTAAAACAAAGCATCATTTGCACAGACATGTATCTCTGTCAACACTAACTTGATAGGGATAAGAATAAACATTATCTAAGATTACTATGTTACAGAACAAAACTAATCACCTGAGATGATAATTCCTGGAAACAAGCAAAGAGTCAGAAAAATGTTTTGTGTCATGAGGCAGTGATCAACCTTCTTCCCCTGCTCTTGCTCTGCAACAGTAATGAAGTATCTTGCTAACTGGAAGTCCCTCTCCTCTTCATCATTTACCAGTTCATGGTTCATTTTTGAATAATATTTCAGAGTGAATAATGGGTGCTATGTAACGAAACCTATAAACTGTTAGCATAACTGGTCTTCTTAGTCAATCATCATACATCATTTTTCATACTGGCCGGTTTGACAAGGGCTGGCTAGACAGAAGACTACACTAGGCTTCACTGTCTGTTTTGGTAGGGTTTTTTATGGCTGGATGCCCTTATCAACACCAACCACCATACAGAGTGAACGGAGTATTTTTTACATAGCACCAGCACTGACAAGGCCTGTTTTGGCATGGTCTTTTTAGCAGATGCCCTAACCTATCTAAAGTGTGGACTGGATGCATTAGCACTGGCTGGGTCACCAAGTAACTTGCAAGACAAAGATCCTTTGAGAGGGGGCCATAGTAGGAGGTGGCCTTATGCCAGGTGATGAGAGGTTAGAGTGTCAAATAGGTGTCTTGGTGTAGAAGAGCTACATGGTTGCCCAGTCAGAGGGAAAGAGATTGAACAAGGATGAGGACAAACAGGTGTGTTGTTGTAGAGGAGATGCATGGTTACCCAGTCAGATGGAGAGAGTGAAAGACAGTGAGGGGATGGGAGACATGGTGGTGAAGTGCCAGAGCATACTTTCAAGGTACGGGGTCCAGAATATACACAGGATGGTAGAGTGCTAAAATTTAATAGTAATAATAATAAAAACTGCTATGGGCATATCTTCCCTCTTTAGGCCAACAAAACTAATTGTTTTTATGGCTTGATCTTTTGAAACCCACTCAACTACAGTATTCTCAAGGTGACTAATGCAGGTATATGCTAGGCTAGACCAGTGCAGCCAAAATCAAATATCAAGCTCTATCTTGATAGGAAAGCCTTTAAGTAGTCTACTTTGTATAGTTACAAAATTCTTCAATTCTTCATGGTTGTGTGTAGTAGAGTATCTTCAGTAAAATGCCTTCACTTACTCATACATTGACAGTGACACATGTGGGATAGAAATACATATAAGAGATGTTATCTCTAATCCATCACTGCAAGACCACACAGAGTTTCATATATGCATGTGTTGAATCCACTCTACCCATCATCCACTCATTTCTCTTGGATTTGAATATCAAAGACTTTCTTTAGTCTAGCTTAAAGTCTTTCCTCCTTATTTCTTTAAGTTTATCTGTGGTTTCTTCTAATCTCCAAACTTCTCCAACCAACCAATGGCTATTTTTCTGCACTGAGGGCATTTACCTTACCTCGCCAGTCTGAAATTGTTGTCGTTGTTGACATCAAAGCCTCATTCTGATGTTAGAATTATTTGCTATTCCAAACTGTCTACATTGATTAATATCCATGCTTACCATCTGATTGACATTCCAAACCTTTTCTCATCAATCCAGCATTTACCCAACCGCCATCGTCTTATCTCTACCAAATCAAGATAATACAACATCTTTTTACCATACAACACATATTTACCAGTTCATCTAATTTTCAAGTTAGCTAATTTATCAGAGATTTGCTAGTTTATGCCAGCTGCTCTTGGCATCAAATATACTTCACTCCTCAGATAGCCAAAGGAGTGATTGAGGAAAGAAAGTGGATGCAGTGTGGTTATTATTGTTTCATATGTTACAGAACAACACTAATCACCTGAGAGGATAATTTCTGGAAACAGCAATTAGTCAGAAAAATGTTATGTATTACGAGACAGTTGTGATCTACCTTCTTCCGCTGCTCTTGCTTACCAGAGGCAGTGAAGTCTCTTGCTAACTGGAAGTCACTCTCCTCTTCGCCATTAAACTAGTTCATGGTTCATTTTTTAATAATATTCCAGAGTGAATAATGGATGCTGTGTAAACAAAACATAAACTATTAGCATAACTGAACAATATTTTTTTAATATTGATCTTTGTATGTCTGCTTTGTTTATTGCTTCTTGACTTCATAACAGACATCTGACCAAAGAAATAACATTTCATTAGTTATATTGTTCATTCATTTATTCAACTTCTGTTTTTTTTTTCATGCTTGCATGAGCTGTATGAATATGTTATTTGAGGCATTGTATTACAACTCACTGCCTTCCCTGATGCTAACTCTTATGCTTTTAAAGTAAGAGATCTTTTATGACCTTGAAGATATTGCAAACTGGATATTTGATGACAGGAACAACTGTAACTCTTGTACAAGTGACCACTGATGTAAACAAACACAGACATGTATGTACATAAAAACACATGTATATATAATATATGTGTGTGTGTGTCATCATCATTATCATCGTTTAACGTCCATTTTCCATTCTGGCATGGGTTAGACGGTTTGACTGGGGACTGGCAAGCCAGGAGACTGCGCCAGGCTCCAATCTGATTTGGCAAACTTTCTACAGCTGGTGCTTTTTTATGTGCCACCAGCACGGGAGTCAGTCAGGCGGCATGGGCATCGGCCATGTTTGGATGGTGCTTTTTATGTGCCACCAGCACAGGAGCCAGTTGGGGCAGGGGGGCTGGCATTGACCACGTTCGGATGGTGCTTTTCACGTGCCATTGGCATGGGGAGCCAGTCAGGCGGCACTGGCAGTGACCCACATATGAATAGTGCTTATTGTGTGCCACCAGCATGGGAGCCAAGCATCGGCCACAACTACAATTTCCATTTTGATTTGATTGAGATTCTGATTGTGATTTTGATTTTACTTGACTCAATATATATATATATGGCAATCTTTCTACCAGATCCTTTCACAAGGCTTTGCTCAACCTGGGACCATAGAAGACACTTGCCCAAGTTGTCACACTATTGGACTGACTCTGAAATTATTTGGTTATGAATCAAAGTTCTCAACCACATAGCCATGCTTCTGCCTATTATTTACACAATATTCTCGATAACAGCTGTTAATATTAGCCAATAAATGAGCTCCTGAATGATTGTTTGATTTTCTAGAAATAGTAGCTAAAATTCCTCCAAATTACACCTTATTGTTTTAATAAAAGGATAAGATGGTTAAATGTTGATACAGCCTAGATGTAAATATTGAAAGAGTTTATTTTCGTGGCAAGGTTGATATTCTGATAATACTGTAAGCTTATTAGAAAGTTGTATTTCAGGTTTTTTTTTTCCTTTTGCTTAATCCTTCTGAATAAGAATTGTATTACATTACTTCATAGTTGTATTTCATTAATCTGAACATAGGAACACTTCATTTTAATATAAAATAGCAAGTGCTTATTTGATAAAAATCTGAAACTTTGGTTGTAATTAAGCCTTGGGTCAGCCCTTTTGAGGCAGACATATGATGAAAGACATTCCATTTTCAACCATTTTTTTCTCAGCAACTGAAATGTTGATATGTCCTTATTCAATATGACTGTTTTTTAAAGATAGGTATGACTCAAGGAAATTTGGTTGCTATTTTTGCTATGTTGAATGACTATGCATGATCTTCCATGCTGGTTTGTTTGAGAATGAAGTTCTTTCAAATGCTTTGGTTACCTTTTAATTGTAGGGTTCATGTTGAGAGAAATATTGGATAAAAGTAGACATATTTTTAACTATTTTGTTACCAACCTCCCTAAGACTGCCTCTCATTAAATGCTACAAAGTTTCTATTTTCAAGTAATCAGATTTAAAACCTATCAAAACTTGATGTTAATTTGTGTTCCAAACACCAGCTTAATAATGATAAGGTTATTTTTCTAAATCTTCATTGTTTTAAAAATCAAGTGAAACAAAGGCAGTGTATTTCAGCAGTATCCTAGTATGACTTTAAACTGCATCCAGTAACGGGGATCTGGTTTAGGAATTACAGGCTTTTGAGGAGTGTGGAACCACCTTTTTGTCATTATTGTTCCCAGGTCTACTCTGCCCCTGAGTAGTAGCACCTGTCAGGATCCTAGCTGTGGATTAAATAGCCTGTAACCACTTGAGCCAGTGTACATTGAAATTATAGGCTGCAGAATGGTGGATGTGAACTGGTGGATGGCAACTGAACTTATTGAATCAATGGCAAATGTCACTAGATACTATGTGGATGAGCAGGCGACAGATTGTCAACAGCCAGAACAACCAGTTCAGTAAGCAAACTACTGCTACCATCTGTAGTTAAGGCATGCACAGATGTCATAGATTGAATAAATCCAGAGAAACAGGGTGGAGAAGAGCTGGATTGAGACAGAAATGTTGATATGTCCAATATGTAACAGAAGAGAAAGTAATAATGGTTGTTATAGGTGAAGCAGAGTTACAACTAAATCAGTATGAAAAATTCTTGATATAAGATCTAAGTATGTACGTAATGTTTTGTCTTCTATTGGGTTTTTCCTCTTGACTATTTTCAAAGTAGTTCCAAATGGTAACGTTTTTGTTTCATCTTACTTACTGCTCCCTTCCTTTTCTCTCTTATTAATTGCTGTGACTAGTTCAGCTTTAGTCAATACTTATGAGTAAGAATTACTAAATAGTTGAAATTAATCTTAAATATTCTATTTCTTTGAGACTGTAGGCAGTGCTTATAGACTTTTGAGACTCTTTTGGAACTGGAGAAAGTTCTATAGTTGATGTTCATTTTTAGTTGTTGCAGATTGAAGGTAATACAAGGTAAAACAAATTCAAGAAGCTTGTAATTCTAGAGGAAATAGATTGTATAGAGACTCTAATGTTCATTTGTTGGTTTTGGGAAGAAGAAAACAAATGTATGAAGTGATTCAAGCAAAAGTAGCATACATTCAGGAAGTTTAGAGGAGCAGAGACCATTATAGTAGCCTTAGTTGTGTGACATTGAAGGTGTATGGCCCAGTAATTAGTGTCAGGCTAACAATCATGAAGTAGTGAGTTCAATTCCCAGACCGTGTTGTGTTCTTGAGCAAAATGCTTTATTTCACATTAGCTGTAGAAATGAGTTGCAACATCACTGGTGCCAAGCTGTGTTAGCCTTTGCCCTTCCCTTGGAGAACATAAGTGGTGTGGAGAGGGGAGACTGGTATGCATGGGCAACTGCTGGTCTTTCATAAACAACCTTGCCCAGACTTGTGTCTTGGAGGGGAACTTTCTAGGTGCAATCCCATGGTCATTCATGACCAAAGGGGTCCTTCAGTTGTGTGACAAGAGGATACAGCTTAATATACCAGCAGTTGTAAAGAGTTGGTGATTGAAATCTTCAGTATTGTTGAAGAGTATTTTTTTTTTTTTGTTCTAATACAATTTAGAATATGAATTTAGGCAGTTCTCTATAGTGATAAATAAGCGATTGTGCCTTGTGTAGGGTTTACAGATGTTCAGGACTAAGTATCATCTGGCATTGAATAGTGATCTCAACCTTTGTAACTTTTCACAGATTCTTTGTTTTTTTTTTCGAAATTTTTGCATCTATAAAAGGCTTATGAGAAATGTTAAGCCAAATAATTTATAGGAAATCTGATGTATTTGTTCTTGAATAGTGAGGATACAGTAATGTAAATTGTTTTGTTTTTGGAGATATATAATGAGTATGACTGTTAGCAGATAAAGCTGTCAAGTTCATCTCACAGTATGTTTGTTCTTAAAAGACATGATGGCTTGTGATTGTGTTGTTATGGTGCTGCTTACTTAACAGTATTAAGGAGGAAATCTAATTTTAAAATTCCTTTTCTAACCTTTTATTTAGATTAGCTACCAACGTTTGCAAAAGATGATAAACTAACTGAAAATGAAAAAAAAAAAGGGTCTAAAGGGAAAACAGTTGGTCAATGGCATGAATTTAGATAAGTTAAGGTTGATGTACTGAATGACAGGCATAAAGCTTTAGGAAAAAGTAATTAATAAACCTTATTAAAAATTTCTTTAAAACAATTGAAAATTAACTGTCAATGTTTCATATTCTTAAAATTGAATGCTCTTTTCTTTTTAAGTGCTAGGAGCTCTGATTGGTCAACAGAAAGATAGGAATCTTGAAGTCATGAATTCTTTTGAATTGGCATATGATAAAGTTAATGATATAGTCATCAATATGGAATATTACAAGACCAAAGAAGAACAATGTAAGTGTTGTTTCTATGAAGAAAAGGTTTTTCTTTACATTTTCCTGAAATACTTGCTAATCACTTAATTTCTTTATTTTAGTTTGTTTATGATGAAATTTTTTATTCTGTCATCATCATCATTTAACGTCCAGTTTCCATGCTGGCATGGGTTGGACAGTTGGCATAATGCAAGTTTAAAATCTTGACAATGAAATATTTTTCCCTCTGCCTTTATATGCATTCTATCTTCAGTTCATCTGTTAAATTTTAGATAACTTAGCTACCTGTACTATAGGCGCAGGAGTGGCTGTGTGATAAGTAGCTTACTTACCAACCACATGGTTTCGGGTTCAGTCCCACTGCGTGGTACCTTGGGTAAGTGTCTGCTACTATAGCCTCAGGCCAACCAAAGCTTTGTGAGTGGATTTAGTAGATGGAAACTGAAAGAAGCCCATTGTCCCCACCCCCACCACCAATACCGGTGAACTCTGTTCTCACCACCACCACCACCAGTATACCCTGATCTCACCATCTACACCGGATACGCCTTACTCATCTACACCGGGTACGCCCTACTCCCTCCCCCCACTCACCATCTACACCGGATACGCCTTACTCATCTACACCGGGTACGCCCTACCCCCTCCCCCTCCCCCCACTACCCCTTCTCCTCATGTGCTTTCACTGTGAAAAGAGAAGCTGCTAGCGCCATAGCTCATCAACTGCCCACCGGTCTTACGCTTCCTCCTGACACTGCCTCATTCCGACCATCCCCTTTAGTACCCTCCCGCCTCGTAATATCCTAAGTTTTATTTCTTAGGAACCTTCACCAACCCCTTCCTGCCATCGTTCCTCCATACCCCAACCTTCCCCACTGGTTGCTCCCCTATATTACCCGCCTCAACTGGACCCCTCCCTCCCCAACTCAACTCTAGAATATCTGTATTTCTTTCCTCTACCTAATTACGTTACTCAGTGACGATAAATGCTGTGACTACAAAGACCCGGGCTGCTTTCTGCAGCAATTCCACATACCCCCTACCCATTCTAAGTACCCCGGATCCCCAAAGTACCCCGGACCTCGTTGCCCCCGTGCCGCTGACGCGTTAAAATGCTCGAACCGATCGTGACGATGCCGGACCCTCCGGCCCCTGTGCAGGTGGCACGTAAAAAGCACCCAATCCACTCACGGAGTGGTTGGCGTTAGGAAGGGCATCCAGCCGTAGAAACTCTGCCAGATTCAGACTGGAGCCTGGTGCGGCCCTTGGCTTCCCAGACCCGGTCAAACCGTCCAACCCGTGCTAGCGCGGAAAGCGGACGTTAAACGATGATGATGATGATGATGATGATGATATATATATATATATATATATATATGTATATGTTTGTGTGTCTGTATTTGTCCCCACCTCCAACATAGCTTGACAACCAATGCTGGTGTGTTTACGTCCCTGTAACTTAGCAGTTCGGCAAAAGAGACAGATAGAATAAGTACTAGGCTTATGAAGAATAAGTCCTGGGGTCAATTTGCTTGACAGTGCTTCAGCATGGCTGCATTCAAAATGACTGAAATAAAAGAATAACTATCATCATCAACATTTAATGTCTATTTTGCCTGCTGTCATGGGTTGGACAGCTTGACAGGAACTGGCAATGCCAGGGCTGTACCAGGTTCCATAGTCTACTTCAGCATTAGGAAGGACAGCTGGATATCCTTCCTAATGCCAACCACTTTACAGAATGTACTGGACATTATTTACATTAGACGGATATGTGTCCTCATCTTGTTTGTTGTTCCCACAACTTTTCGGCTGATTTACAATAAACAAGATGAAGACACATATCTGTCCAATGTAAATAATTCTTCATCACTAAAATATAGAACAGAATGTACTGGCCATAAGAACATGAACCAAGCATTAAATGTTCAGACATCTTACATCAAGTGCTATGTCTGAACATTATTCCAGCCAATAAAAATGGTTGTACCATAAGGTATAGCAACTGACATTATTATTACTGCAATGCTGCATTATTTTTTTTTTCTTTTACTTATTTCAGTCATTGGACTGTGGCCAGGTTGGGGCACACTGCTTTGAAGGATTTTACTGAAACAAATTAATCCCCGTACTTATTCTTTTTTAAGTTTGGTACTTATTCTAACAATCACTTTTACTGAATCACCAAGTTAAAGAGATAGGGACACAAACATACCAATACTGGTTTTCAAAGGATGGGCAGACATATACATACACATGTATGTATATAAGTGTGTGTGTGTATATATATATATACTTCTACACATGACAGGCTTCTTTCAGTTTCTGTCTACCAAATCCACTCAAAGTTTTTATCAGCCCAGGACTATAGTAGAAGACACCCAAGATGTCTTGCAGTGTGATCAAACCCAAAACCATGTGGTTGGGAAGCAGATTCCTTACCACACAACCATGCCTACACCTATTGTTTGAAATTGGACAAATTCTCACAAAAAATATAGTCAACACCAGTTTCAACAAAATGAAACAACACAAGAGCCTCTCAGCAATTGCCTGAAATATTTATAGTTTTGGCAGAGACATGACTATATTTCTTCCCTTTCTCAATAAAGGGCCTGAACTTGAATTGACAGAATTTTTCCATTCCTTGTGGCAACTGTATTTTAACTATTACACTTCCTCATGAATTACCGTATTTTAACATGTATAAGGAATCCCCTAATTTTTGGGGCTTAAAATTTGGAAAAAAGATTTTGTAAGGGATTATAATACTATCCATGTATAAGAAACTCCTATATTTTTTAATCTAATTTTTGGCAAAAATGGGTTCCTTATACATGTTAAAATATGGTACTTGTTGCTGATGTTGACTTACACTGCATTTTCTCTGGATTTTCTCTTATTTTTATTAAACAGTTAAAAACCACTCTCAACAACATACTAGAATTATGGTGATGCTAATCTGTTAGTATTAACACTATCAAACTGTACATGTTGCTATTCTGTTCCATCCATCCATCTTTTCATGTCAGAATGATGTATCATTCTCTTCCATTGATGATTAGAGCTTTGAATGGCAGAAATGTTAAATATAATAAACTTTGTTAGCCATTGTTTTTGTTTTTACTTTGTTCTAACTTGCATTGTTGCAGTTTCTTTTTCAATCAACTTTTCTTGCTGTTTAATATTTAATTTTCTTTGACTTCATTTGTCACTTTCAACAACTGATTAAAGCATTATTTTTGTTTATTTCTTTCCAGTCAAACAAGTATTTAGTGATATGGATTTCCTTGGTTGGTACACAACAGGAGGTCCTCCAACTCTTAGTGACATTAAAGTACACAGACAGGTAATACCTACATTGCCTTTCATTGTTGCTTCACCTATTCAGCTTCAAATAGTTTTTATCTAAATTCTTTTGCTTGTAAATCATGTAACATATTGCACATCATAACCCTTTAGTATTTAAACTGGCCATATCCAGCCTAGATATTCCACTTATTGTATGTTTGAACTGGCCAGATCCAGCCTTTCACACCTATCTTACAATGTGTTTCTAAAAATCAAGGATCACATAATCAAAATCTTGAAGCTACAAGATAATGCACAGTCATTTCAAAACAATGTGAATAAATATGCATTACATTTAACAGAGTAGTCTAAATGATAATGGGTTAACAAGAGAGTTATCTAATTACATAATTTCAGTTTGGCTTAGAATTCATTTTTTTTCATTTCCTGCGACAGTTTTCAGAATAGTTTCAGTTTATTTGAAAATGTAATTTGTTCACATAATTTTGAAATTTCATAGCGCCTGGAATATGAATAGATGTCATAATTAAGCTGAAAAACACAATTGTACTTAAAAGAAAACATTATTAAGAAATTAAAGTTTATCACAACTACTAAGAACATTAAAAATGTAGGCTGCCTTGTTTCTTATAGTTACAATTTTAAAGTAGGTAAGGTTTTTTTAATTGGCTGTTTAACAGAAATATAGCTCGCTGCATTTCCATCCAATTATATAAACAACTATCACCTATTAAAACAAGCATGTTTCAGAATTGTTTCATTTTATTGCTTATCCATTTAAAAATCAGGATGCAGGCATGGTTGTGTGGTTAAAAAGTTTGTTTCCCAACCACTTGGTTTTGGGTTCAATCCCACTGCAAGGCACTTTGAGAAAGTGTCTTCTATTATAGTGCCAATCCAATCAGAGCCTTGTGAGTGGACTTAGATAGAAGCTGAGCTATGTGTGTGTCTTGTTAGCGTTGTTAAAGAGTGTCACCATCATACAAATGGTGTCATTTATTTTTAGTTGCCCATGTCTAAACATGGGAAAAATATTACCTTGCTTTAGAAACAGATGATGGTAAAGTCAATTAGCCATAGACAATCTTTTTTAAAAAATTCCATCTGACTCATACAAGCATGGAAATGTATATATTAAATGATGATAAAATGTAAACTGGAATAGAATTTGTTTCTTTTCACTGTAATCTACTGCATATTGCTTTACAGTACATTCTATGACCCTTGGGGTCATTAACCCTTCCACATTTAAACCAGCCATATTAGACCAAAATATTCTACTTGGTTAATATGTTCATACCAACTAGATCTGGCCTCACACCTACCCTACAATGTCACTGTAAAAAGTAAACAATCATCATCAAAATCTTGAAGCTATGAGATACTGCATGATTAATTCAAAATGATATCAATAAATAAGAATTACATTTGATAGAGTAATCTGAAAGCTGAAGAGTTAAAGAAATAAAAGTTATTTTTAAATATTAGTTGTATATTTGAATTTTGAATATTAATAATATTGTTTGGTCATTTACAGATGTGTCGTATTAATGAAAGTCCAATATTTCTCAAGCTGAATCCCTTAGCAGGACACACTGATGTATGTATTTCTCAAGCTTCAATAAATTTCTATTTACCTATTTTCATCTTTTTTGTAATTAACAGAATATTTTGAAAATATATATGTATTTTTTTTTCCACAGTTACCTGTTACTTTATATGAATCCCTTATAAACGGTCAGGTATGTATGCTATTCCTTCTTGCTTTTGACTCCCATACTTTTAAAATTAATATCCAAGATGTCTAGTATAGTGTAGTATGTTTCTTATAAAAGTTATTTAAAATGTTTCAGTATCTTTCATAAATTATTACTGCTATTAACTCTTTAAATAGCTAGTGTTTCATTTACTTTAACTTCACTGTTGTACCATATAGACCCATACAAATGAATTATTTTTATATATCACATATATTGGTTTCAAATTTTGGCACAAGGCCAGCAATTTTGAGGAAGGAGTAAGTCAATTAAATTGACCCCAGTGCTCAACTAGTACTTATTTTAATGACCACTGAAAGGATGAAAGGCTAAGTTAACCTTGGCAGCATTTGTATTCAGAACATAATAGACAGACAAAATACCACTAAACATTTTTCCTAGTGTGCTAACAATTCTGCTAGCTTGTCACCATATCATTCGAATAAATATTGAGGCCATTAACTGCTTGATATCAATTCTATAGGTGAGGCAAAAGTATATATGAGGGAGTACCCAAAAGAAACCAAAATTTTGCAGTGTTATTTTGTTCACTTAGTTTTACATGTTTACACTTTTATTGCCTTCAAAGTATTCTCCATTTGAAGCAACACATAGGTCCAGACACATTTTCCACTGTTCGAAGCAGTGCTGGAACTCTTGCAAAGTTATGTCTTTTAATGCCTCTGTTGTTTTTTTCTTCACCTCTTCCATGTCTTCAAATTCTGTAGTACCAGCTCTCATCACCTGTGATGACCTTCATAAAAGGGTCCAGATCAATTTCCAACTGTTCTTTGAGTTTACGACACACATTCAGTAAGGACTGCTTTTGATCTTCCGTGAGCAAGCGAGGCACAAATTTTGCAGTAACTCTTTTCATTCGTAATTCCTTGCTCAAAATTTGTTGGCAGGAGGTCTAGGACACACCAGTCATATCAACAAGTTTGTCAGTTGTTCAGTGATGGTCCTCCAAGATCAGTTCATGAATTTTCATGATGTTTTCATTCATTTGGGAGGCTGACAGACGCCCTGAATGAGGTTGGTCTTCAAGTAACCATTCCTAAAATGTGAAAACCACTTGTAAACTTGTTTTGCACTTGGAAGTATCCATGTAAGCTATTTGAAGCATTACAACTTTTGGCCACGGTTTTTCCCTGCAGAGAATAGAATTTCATGGAAGCATGCTGTGAAGCCAGAAGGCTACATCAGGCCCAGTCTGATATGGCAGTGTTTCTACGGCTGGATGCCCTTCCTAACGCCAACCACTCCATGAGTGTAGTGGGTGCTTTTTACGTGCCGCCCGCACAGGTGCCAGACGGAGCTGGCAAACGGCCATGGACGGATGGTGCTTTTTACGTGCCACCGGCACGGGAGCCAGGCGAGGCTGGCAATGGCCATGATCGGATGGTGCTTTTTACGTACCACCGGCACAGGAGCCAGGCAAGGCTGGCAATGGCCACAATTGGATGGTGCTTTTTACGTGCCACCGGCATGGGGGCCAGGCAAGGCTGGTAACGGATTAGTTTATTAAATTCTAGTTAATTTTGGCACTTTATCTTTTTGTAGTGATTTATATTGGATGACTTTCTAAAGTTACTTTAGTGTTTTCTTTTTTTTTTGTCAAGGCTCCTTAGCTCTCATTCTATTTTGATGAGAGGTGTCATAGCATAGTGGTAATATTAATAGTGATGAAGAAGTGGTGAGCTGGCAGAATCATTAGCATGCTGGGCAAAATGCATGCTTAACAACATTCTGTCTGTCTTTACATTCTGAGTTCAAATTTCACCGAGGTTGACTTTACCTTTCATCCCTTTGGGGATCAATTAAATAGGTACCAGTTGGACACTGGGGTTGATGTAATCGACTTATTCCCTCCCTGAAATTGCTGGTCTTGTGCCAAAATTTGCAACCAATATTATTAGGGACAAGACTTCTCTCTTATCAGCACCACAAAATAGTTAGTTTTTAGTTAGACAGGGCTTAAGTAGTATTCTGACAGATACATAGTATCTATTTATAAGGTAGGTAGAGGAAGTCAGTAAAAGTTAGATATGTTTGCTAGGGATAAAGTGCAGTGTTGGCCACAAGATACAGATCACTGGTCCTCCAACATGTTACAACTCATCCATTTGTGATTCTTCAGTAATATTGTTGAATAGTGCTCATACTCCTCTACCCACTGTACAAACAAACATGTTACTATCTCGGAAAGAGGACATTTTATAACACTTCGGTGTTTATGTTTCAGATTATCTTAAAAACAGTCCTTCACTAGAAAACTCTCTTGTATCTCTTTTTGACAAGCAGCAGTTGTTCTTTTGTTTTTTTTTCCTGAAAATGTTGTGTTAATGAAACGACATGTTTAGTGATATCTTTTTTTGCTGCAGTCTTCATCCTTCAAATGTTTTATAACTAGACACATGAAATGTATCATTTTAATATCTGTGTAGATTTTTCAACTTGCTCTTTTCTGTGTTCATTGTAGTCCACTTTACTGTTTGTATCCCTTGAGTACACTCTTGCCACTGAAGAAGCTGAGAGAATTGGTGTTGACCATGTAGCAAGGGTTTCTACTTCAGATTCAGGAGAAAGTTCATCAGGTAAGTTGTAAAATTCCAAAATTTCTTAAAAGCTTTTTAATTTGTTTTTCTTTCTTATATCAGATAAAAATATAAACCATTATTACACAAATGTTATTTTTTCTTCATTTTTCACAAATTTTATTGTTCAAATACAGGTGTTATACAACTGAATCTTAACTATCTTATTTTCCTTAAATTTTATTCTATAAGTTTTTGCAGTTTTTATATTTTCTGTTACTTTATAATTAAGTGCACAGCATATATATTTCTCAACAATTTGTTGTGCGTTGCACTTCACTTAATTCTTACACAGATTAATATATATATATATATATATAAATCTTATATAAACAGTGGAGTTGGGAAAAAACTTTAGTTGGTTTTTTGAGTGGGTATTACAAGATCCAGAGAAGTTATAGTTCACTGCTACAAGATGTAGCATTGTAAAATTGACAAGTATTCCTTTAGCTGGCAGTACTAGATTTAGTCTTTTGTGAATATTGTGCTGTACAACCCATTGAGACAACAGACATCATTCCATGTGTCTCTAAAGATTGGTGGAGGAATGACTAAGCAAATATATTAGTATCAAATCAGTTCTCTTTTCCCTTTTTTGCAAAGAGCTTTGTTTTAACCGAATTTACTATACACACATTGTTTGGAACATTCGTGTTAATCACCTTATATTAATAATCAAATATCCACCTACAAAGATTTCTATTTTCTGCTTTAACATTAGTTGAATAGAGTTTTAAATTGGAACTTTTTACATGAACTTGGATTAGGTACTAAATTGCCAAGATTGATTTTCTCAAAGATGCAACCATAAAATGAGCATGAGGAACACACTCTAGCTAAATGGAAAGTAGAGTTGTGTGCTTTGGTCAAGCTTAGAAATCAATACTTGTGTAGTTTGGGAGTTAAACTGGTCATATCTAGTCCAAATATTATACTTATTTTACATGTAGACTGGTCAGATTAGCCTTTGACTCCTACCCAACAATATCATTCTAAAAAAATAAACAATCTCATTATCAAAATCTTGAATCTATGAGAAAATGCATGATTAATTCAAAACAATGTGAATAAATAAACATTGCGTTTGACCAAGTAATCTGAATGCTAAAGGGTGAACTACAATTTCTCTATTAAACATAAGTCTTGTTACTTATGTGTGTGTAATAAATTGCAATATTGGTTTCTCTTGACCAGGCATGGGGTCTTTATTTCATTGGAGAGGTATTTACTATTTAATATTGACCCAAGTATGTTAGCCACAACAACCTAATAGGATTTGAACTCAGAAACAGCAAGGGATTGAACTTGATACTTTTTATGCATTTAGTCCAGTACTCTATTGTCTGGACCATTTTATGATCTATACTTAATTAGCTTCAAAATACAAGAAACACAGTCACAAATAACAGCATTCTGACTAAAGAGTCTGTAGACACTCTGTTTTTGTTTTAAATTTAATTGACCATTATCTTAAATTCAGTTATACTTCCCATATTCTAATATTTTTTTTAGTAGCAGAACATCTGATTGCTCAACACAGTTCTATTAAAATGCTAGACAGCCGAGTGAAGCTATTACTACAGTACATTAAAGCTGTTCAAGCAGGTAACTGTTTTTGTTTTTTAAGCAAGTTGCTAATTCTGTTTCTAATACTTTGACTTATCTGTAGGAATAGCCAAATAATTTTAAGAACCTTTTGGTTCTAGGTTTGATCTTACTGAACAGCACTTTAAGTGATTTACACTAATATATATATTGTTACGGAACCCCAAAATTGTTACGGAATCCCACCTGCCGTCGCTCGAACTCGAACCTGGGATCCCAACAAGTCGAGCGACGACGATTGACCAGGCTCGATCGATCGGGAAAGTTCGCCACGGAACTCAGAGAGGAGAGAGATAACAACAACAACAGCAGCAGGAAGAGACACAGAGGCAATCGGCTTACATTTAACCTACTAGTTTACATGACTATTACAACAAATACAATGTGATACATCAGATAAATACAAGCAACAGAATCAACAGCATGCAGATGCAATATAACAACAGCATTTAAAGAAAACACATGCAAGAAACAGGTATACAATGTTCATGTCACAAATAATTCACGTTACAATTAACGTACACATTAACGATACAGTTCAGAGTTCTTTTCAGTCTTTAAAGACTATATCAGAGTCTTTCTTTTTCTCTTTAGCACTTCTTTCTCCTTTTTTTGTAACACGTATCAATACAATTCTTTTTACATAATTCACATATCAACACAATTCACAATGTTCGATTCTTTAACATAATGTCTTTATACATTTCTTTTCCAGCCTTTTAGCACTGTTCTTTCTTTTCCACAACAATTCTGAACATAAATACCACAACTCTTTCCTTCTTTTTCTTCACATATCAAAACATAATTAAACACATACCGTACAACAGCCAATGCCTCACACCGTAGTCCATCGCTATTAACTGCTTAATCCTATTGTATGTCTTCCTCAACCCCTCATCCTCTCACTCTACTGTCATACTCTCATGACTGTCTTCCTCTTTCAGTACACTGTCACAGCAGAACAGCCACTGCTAAATCCCAACTGCCAACTGCCTCTTCATCTCTCACAGCAGAAACAACTTGCTCTGTCCTCGACTGACTTGCCTCTCGCAGAGTTTCCGGCCGACTGTCTTTACAGCTCAAAGTTCCTCCTTTTTAAGGGGTGTTTACAACGAACTTTCGTTGACCGGCACAAGGCCAAAGGTCCCCTAAAAGCTCATTACTCCTTCGTGAATCCGACAGAACAATCGGTTTATCCCAAAAGTAGGTCGCAATCAACTGTCCCTAAGTTGAACTCACAACAATATATATAACCACACTGTGGTTTGTGTGGTGAAGAGGATTACTTCCCAACCATGTGGTCTTCGGTTCAGTTCCAGTGAAGCACCTTGAGCTTAGTCTTCTAATATAGTCCCTAGCCAACTAAAGCCATGTTAGTGGATTTAGTTGGTGGAAACTGAAAGAAGCCTGTTTTATATTATGTATATGTTTGTGTTTACCCTTGTCTTGACATTTGATAATGATTGTAAATGAACATCACTGTTGTATAAGTGAGGTTGTTCATTTCCTGTCTTCCAGGAAAAGCATGTTTAGCCATGTGAAAATATCTCTTTGTTGGAAACAGGTGGGTTTGCAACAGGAAGGGCATTCAGCTGTAGAAAATCTGTCTCAACAAATTCCATCTGACTCATGCCATCATGGAAAAGTGGATGTTAAACAGTGATGATAAAATAGTGTGTGTATATATATATGTATAGTATACATATACCTTATGTGTGGAATTTGATAGACAGAAACTGTGGAAACTCATTGCAGTCTTATAAAAATCACATGTGAATCTATGTTTATGTAAAATATTGTGTCAAATTGCATCCCTTTACACAAAATATGATAAGTTACCAATTTTTAAACACAGGTTTATAAAATAAGTACCAAACAAAATTACTACTAGGGTTAGTGATTGACTATAAATCTTGAAATTGTTGTCCTAAAATGGCTCAGGCCGATGACTGAAACTAGTAAAATAATATAAACTAACCTTTATTGAAAATATAATTTTGATGACTCATCAACGTTATGTAATGGTCGTCTTCCATGCTTGCATGGGTTTGGTGAATGCAATGAGCTCCATTGTCTGCTTTGGTATGTTTCTATAGTTGGATGCCTTTCCTAATGCAGACCACTTTACAGAGTGTATTGGATGTGGATGCTTTTTAATTCATGACACTGGTACTAGTGAAATCATCAATTAACTCAAAAGACAACACACCTCTACTGAGTGGGAGAATAGTATTGAAGGATTTTATTTGAACAAATCAACCCAGGATTTATTTTTCTTTAAGCCTAGTACTTATTCTATCGGCTGCTTTTGAAAACTGCTAAGTTATGGGGATGTAAACACACCAACACCGATTGTTAAGTGGTGGTTGGGGATGAACACAAAGACACACACATAGATATATACATATATATATGACAGGCTTCTTTCAGTTTCCATCTACCAAATCCACTCACAAGGCTTTGGTTGACCCAATATTTATCTTTACAAAGAAAAATTACAAGTGTCACCAGTGACCAGCTTTATCATCATTACCTTTCTTTTGCAGGTGATTTAAAAATGAACCATGATATTCTCCGAGAAGCCTACAGCTTGTGTTATCGACTGCCAGTCATCAACACACCCAAATTTCGAGAAGATTTTTACACTGTAAGTAAAATAATAGTTTGTTTGTTCTGATAATATCTGTATGGAGACATCAATTTTTTTTTTTAAACTTTGCCACAAGTGTATTACTTCTCTGAAAAAGAAATGTAGCTATACCAATCATTTTCATGAATATTTGAAGTTTAGCCCTTAATTCCATCATGAAGCATTACATGGAAAACTGAAGAACCCATTTTAGATTTAGTCAATGTTACTACAATAATATGATTTAAATTTGAAATGAAAAAAAATTAGGAGGTACATTTAGCTAGGAGGTGATTTCTAATATTTCTGTTAGACTCATTAGCATGCTGGGCAAAATGCTTTGGCATTTCATCTGTCCTTACATTCTGAGGTCAACTATGCCTTTCATCCTTTCAGGGTTACTAAAATAAGTACAAGTTGAACAATGGGGTCGATGTAATTGACTTAACCTCTTACTTGTTGGATTTCTTATTCCTGAAATATAAAGGTTTTATAAAACTTTTTGCATTGTCAGAAGCTTTCTCTTTTCTCTCTCTTTACCTTCTTCAATATTACAATACTTCTCTTATTTTTATATTAATTTTTCCTGCTAATGTAGATTGGATAGTTTTGCAAGATCAAGGGAACAGGTTTTGTTAATAGATTAGGAGTCAGTAAACTCATAAAACCTGTGTCTAAATGGGAAAAAAATTAAATGTAATAATAAAAACAGCAAAATCAAATAAATAGTCATCAACCTATTGTTTACTTAATTCTGTTTTAAATTGAAATTGGTATTTCATGTTTTAAATATTATGAATTACATTTAATGTTATTTCTACCAATCACTCAATCAATACTTGATTTATAGATTAAAGAAAATTGTTTTGTTTTTCTAGCAATGCAATGATGTTTGTCTCATGTCCTACTTAGGAACTATAACCAAAAGTTGTAATACTATTAATCAGGTAAGAATTAAATATTTCTTTCACAATCACATAAACATTTACTTTAGTGATATTGCTACCCTCACAGTGAGAAAATATGAACAACTTACCTCTTACCTCTCGGGAGATAAGCATCAACCTCACATATTCTTTCTTCCACAAAGTCCAACCCTTGACCTCATTGTAGTGGGAAGATTAAATGAATGAGTGTCAGAGCTATGCCATTGAGGTCTGGTAGTGCCATCCAAGGCAAACAGATCTGATTCTGGCAGTGCTAAGGCTGCAACCCAGCTAACTGGAAGGCAATGGTGAATTTCAGGGGTAGCGTCTATCCCAGAATCTGGTAGCTTCCTGGTGGCATTGGATTTTGTCTGCAGGCATCTTGCAGCAAGAAGGTGCAATACAAGGACGACCTCCCACTGGTTGTGTATGGTGGCTTACAAATACAGACGGGAACTATTTTTGTAGCCTCTGATCATCCCTTGAAACTCCTATGAACTCACAACTAGGAGCTGGCTTAACCCCTCCCAGATGAATGCCATTATAAGACAAGACAAGACTCATTCCTACAACATTGGAAGAAAGCACAACCCTCTTAAAATTACATTTGCGTTCCCAATAATTAATCCAAGTCTTTCCTAGTTTATTAAGTAGATTTAATATTTTTTTATTTTTGAGCGGTCTTGTAAATTTTATCTAAAGTTTGAGAGGGAAAAAAATTTCAGATTTACTAAATCATGAACATATATAAAATAGCTAAAAATCTGTTTATTTCTCTCTTTAAATATAATCATCATTCTGCTAGAAACATCCAATGTTAATATTTTATCAGTCTTATGTTTTTATTGTTAAACATTCATTTCCAGTTCTAATTTTTAAGTAATGAAACAAAATGTGCTGATTAAATTATTTTGAAAACTATGGACACATTTATGACATTTCTTTTATTTTATTTTCAGTTTGTGAATAAATTCAATGTGCTATATGACCGTCAAGGTATGGGACGCAGGATGCGAGGACTCTTCTTTTAAATAGTTAATTTACTCAGCAGAAAATGACACTATTTCTGTGGTTGTGTGTTGCAGTGAAAGTTAGGAAAAGTTGGCAATGAGAATTATAGATGCTGCTACCACACCTAGTTGCATCTATTGATTGCTTCTTCTCTACGTTACGTCACTTCTCTACCATTCACAGCTTCTACAATCTTCATTTCTTTGTGTTGTGAAGGCTCATGGTGAGAGAGAAACTGTTACTTGTGGACTTGCTTCAAGCACTGGAAGGCTGCTACTTTCCAGTTTACCCATAATCTACTCCTTTTGACAGTAATAAGTTAACTACACAAACTGGTTCACTCACATAAGTTCTTTCCAACCTTTAGACATTAATGCTCAGACAAAACTTACATACATACACATACACTAAAAGCTTTCAGTTCTTTTTTTTTTTTTTAATAAAATAATAACTTTCTTATTCTTGTTATTTTTAAATTATTTATTATTTATATATATTTATATAACAAACATTAATTCAGACATTCAATTCCTGCATGTAGATGAAGTGATCAGAAATACTTAGTAACTGCTTGGTATTTCAGATTTCTAGTAAAATCACCATTCAGAATCTTTGGACAGTTTAATTGATGGTGATCCAAAGTTTATTAGGTTCTTATTTATAAATCTTTCTCAAATTGATGTTGAATATTTGTGTATGTTAACTCTATCAAATGCGTGATCTGAAACACTAATAACTTATATATGGAGCCAAAGGTTTTACTTCGATCACATACCCAAGCCTAGCACTATTAAAGACCTCTTCCATTTCCATCATACACACACACACACACACACATTCATCTATGCATGCATATACACATACACGCAAGCACATACATATTTTGAATGCCACTTTTAAACCAAGATTGACTCATCAATTCTAGTCTAGATCTTGAGATGTAAGGGTTCTTCAGCCATCCTTGAATAACTGACAGCAGACAGTGATATGAAATCTAATATTGAATTTCATCTACAAATTTGGATTAAATTTACCAATTCTGTTTTATTTAATGTCCAGTAATTTTTTGCTTTTAAGACTATTTTTTTACTGCTACATATTTAGTTACTTCTGACTTAACAAATTGTATCTTTCTATAAATTACTTTGCAAGCATAAAAAATTATACTAACATATAGAGTTGGTTGTTTATTTACAGTTAACAAAATCTTTATTGGTTACCTTTTATTAAAAAAACATTTATACACTTTACACTGCTAAAAAAAAAAACTTTTACTGTATTTTGATTTTCTTGTAAATTCAGTGAGTTTATTTTCCCAAATTAGCATTGCTGTGTTAATGTATTTTCTATGTTGATCCAAACTTTTCTGTTCAGTTTTTACCTGCAACATTACAAGATTATATCAGTTTCTTCTGAAAGCAAGAACTATCATCTAAACTCCTGCTTAGTGTATTTCATTCAACTTGATGGCTTCTTCCTCTCACATAAATGGGTTATTTTGGAGTAACTTTTATAGTTCTTTTATCATTTCTATAATTGCATGTGTTTATCATGCTTAACTAGAGGTAGAAGTTATATAGTCTGAGAAAAAAAGAGTTAAGTTTATCTTGTTAGATGAGTTCCTCACTTGTACTATGCAGTGTTTATTGACTCTAAAGTTAATTAGCTGATTATTAAAGATCCTGAAGTTGTTTGGTAACCAACAACCAACCATAACATTGACTAAATTATTTCAGCTTTTATCTTTCAACTTACCAATACAGACAGGGTCAGGCAGCAAAATTTAAACTGTTTTAAAATGGAATCACTATGACAAAAAGTTATAGCTAAAATATGTCACCCTGGGCATAGCCCTTTTGACAAGAGATATGTCACCCATTTAACAGGGCCTGCTTGCTGACATAGCTGCTCCTTTTTGGATTGTTAAAAAAAATCTGTTGTAATAAATCTATCTTCCACGTTGATCAAGCTTACAAAGACCCATTATATAAACAGGAGGATGATAGCTAGTGCCATTAAAACTGACTTAGGTATGAAGTCATATGTTTGCAACAAGTATTGAAGCATTCTCACTACTCATTCTTGAAGCTGTTATGGTTGAGAGAATTCTAGAACTTCTTAATTACTTGACATACATTGGAGGGAAAGTGAGGGTCTTTGTTGATAAGAAATTTGAAATCCACTGTCATGAAAACACTACAACTGGAGAGATATTGCTTTCAAGCCTTCCAGATTTATTGCATTCATGCTTTGGTGATGGGCATTTGGAGCTACTGCAAACAATGGTTGTGAGATTTCATTTCATTGAAGCTGGTCTTAATGCAACTGAGTATTTAAACATCCCCAATAAAAGTTCTGATGCCCTGGATTACTCAAAATTATGATCTGAATGAGTTATATTTATTCAAGATCACATAATGTTCGAAGCATACTCAGGATTCCACAATGTATTCCCAAAGAAGTTTGGCCTTCTTGCTTGCCAGGTCTAAATCTACTTGATATGGACCTGTTCTCAATGAGTATTGGTCCAATGTCATGTAGGCAGAAAAAGCATGCTTCGTCTTTCACATCCATATTCAATTGATTGTAATTGCTAATAGTAAATATATATATATATATATCTAGTATTATCTTGCCTTATGTTAAGACAAAGTTTCATGCTTCTAATTTTTCAGTTATAGTTACAGGCTTAGAAGCATCTCAACAGTTTTGATTTTGCTACTTGACCCTATATATGTTTTCTATATCTTTCTAGTCTCATTAAAATTATGAAGAAGACATAACTCATGTTTCACTTGTTCAATACCTACTTCTCCATCAGATAACTTTAATTAAAGATTTACTGATTTCTTGTGTTATCTTACTCCTGAACTACATTGTTATTATCATCATTTTGCCAATCTTCTCATGAAGAAGGGAACTGGACTTACTGTAGTATCTTCATGTGACTGGTTACTGGTTGCATACTCATGACTTTTTTTTGCATAGATCAAATTATGATTAATATGTAACCCTTGGCTTCCAGAGACAGCTGTTGAGTTACTTAATTTCTTTATATTTTATTCTGTATTTATTGTGTTCCTTGCCCACCCTTATATATATAGGGGTGGGCAAAAATACATATACAGTTGTGTGGCTCAAGCATTGATTCAAAGAACCCAGAAATCAAAAAAGTGAGTTTCCAATGAACTAGGCATCTCCTGCAGATCCCTTGGTCGACTTATGAACCGCTTAGGTTTAAAAAAGAAATAGAGAAATGAAAAGAACATTCCATTCATTATACAACTGTGTATATATCAAGCCTAACTGTCTACCTGCATAATTACCCCCATATCAGCTCATTTTGAATTTCTCTTATAGTCACTCTTGACACTGGACCTTTCCCAAATGAAGAAGTCAAAGTTTAAGTTTAAATTCATTTGGGCACTACTATGTGTTTTCTATACTGAACTTATCTGCCCTCACCTATTGACTATATTATACATACATACTTTTCATTTTTGTTGAGACTTATTCTACAAAAATAGTCTAATTCCCAAAAATTGACACTCAGTTTTACTCAACACAGATTTAAAAGATTGATGAATTTCAGCTAAACATTCTAAAACCAAGCTATTATTTTAATCTTTGTGCAAATTACTTCATTTCCTAAAATTATCCCAAAGCATAAAATTTATATTCATGAAGTATATAAAAACTATAACCCTTGTGTTCTTACTAATATTAGACTTTACAATCAACCAGAAATTTCTTTGGTGACCCCCACATTGCCAAACAATTTAAAGACTAAGAATTTAGAGAATATCAATCAGTTTAATTAATATAAGAAGTAAATCTAATATTTCAGATTCTTGACCTTTAACTAAATATTGACAGTTTGTAAGAAGGTCAGATTCTGCACTTTATTCTCCATAAAGATTAGGCATCCTATTGAGAGAGAGGATATATTCATGCCTGAACAGCTCCTGCTAATTCAGTATGTTCTTCATTAAAATACTACTTGAACAGTTGTAGAAGTACATCCTCTATATACACTTCTTTAACTGTTGTCATTTAATGTCCATTTTTCCATACTAGCATGGATTAGGCAAAATTTATTGAGGAAATTGTTTTATGGTTGGATGCTCTTGTTGCCAGCTCTCACCAATTTCCAAGCAAGTATTTTCCCATAGCTAGACATGATTTTCACAAAGACTGGAAGCAAACAACCTTACTTGTATCATGATGATGCACATTTACAACCATTATATGATGTCTAGATAAAGTACTCACATATACAGGGGTTGGACAAAATAATGGGAACACCTTAAAATTGAAACAAATTTTAATATGAGGTAGGACCACCTTTGGCAGTAATTACAGCTTGAATTCTACAAGGTATGGACTCGTACAATCGAAATTGTTTCCAAAGGAATTTTTGTCCATTCTTCAGCTAAAACAGTCTCCAGTTCTTGTGAAGATGGTGGCAGATATTGACTCCTTGTTTTTCTAAAATGCACCATAAATGTTCAATGATATTGAGGACTGTGGTGGCCAGATAAGATGTTCAACTTCACAAGAGTGTTCCTTGTGCCATTCAGTAACAACTTTAGCTGTGTGAATTGGTGCATTATCATCCTGAAAGATTACATTTCTCTCTGGAAACAGTTCTGCAACCATTGATCAGATAAAATGCTTAAATAGTCTTGACTTAATTCTGCCAAGAAGGGAAACCATTGGGCCAGCAGATTTCCAAGATATAGCCCTCTCCCCTGCCCAGATCATCACAGATCCTCCATGTTTAACAGTTGGAAGAAGGCAGTCTGGGTCAAATGCTTCTTTTGGCTGTCTTCACATGTATACTCACCCAGTGATTGGAAATAAGGTAAAGGATGACTTGTCCAAGAAAATAGCTGTTTCATCTCTTAGACTGCATGCCACTTCCCTAGAGCTGTACCCTTCTAAACTCTTAATATCCCGTAAAACTATTAATATGAAAAGTGTGAAGTAAGAAAGAGCTGCAACTTAACAGAAAAATTAACATAGTTATTCACTCGAACATATATGATACCATAATGTATATTGCATACTTTTGCCTCTCAAAGCCTAATTTTTTTTACATGTAATTATAATTGACTGCTGTGCTTTATGTCCCCCACCCTCCCAAATTTAACTGCTTTAAATTAAATGAAGTTCTGTGTTAAAAACAGGTTTTACAATTTGACAAAGTAATATATAAGTGTTGATATATTTCAAATTGATGGATGCATTCATTAAGAAAATAAAATTATGACAGAAAAATAATCATAAGAGCATTTATTTTTATTATATTACCTTGTAATCATTTATATTGTCCTGAATAAATGTGAAGTGTGAAGTAACTAGTACAGCTGAGATAGAATGACTGCAGTAACAATAAAATGTTGAGTAACTTAGATGTAGTATAGTATATAAACTATAAGTGCAGGCATTACTGTGTAGATTAGTTTACTTCCCAACCACATGGTTCTGGATTGATTTCACTTCTGAAAATACCCAAGGAGAAGCCCAATATATGCAATGCTTGGTCAAGATTGAAAAATGTTTGATTATAGGTCTGTTTATTCAATCAGCCCTGAATGACTGTTATTTAGATTCAGCTCATTCAAGGCTCAGCTGGATCTAAACTACAACAAGAGAACTTTCCTTTATAGCATAAGAGATTTTTAATTAGTAGAAATATCATCTATTCAAGATGTCTCTGAGTAAAAAGTATTGGTTTATACCTTACTGAACCAAACTTCACCATCAAACCAACAAGGTAACTTCTATGAATTGCATGTTTTTTAGAAATAGCAACAAAATTACTTCATTGTTTTCATTCACATTCAACTATCTTATAAAGGAAGAATACATTGGATCATCATGGTTGGAATGTCTTTGAGCATAGGTTTGCAAGATCAGAGTTGACTTGAGTTTAAGAAGCAGCTGCACTTCAATCATTTTCCATTATTTTCCATCATATTATACTTCACTTAACTATAATATAGAAGAAATATAAATATCATACAAATAAACAAGGGCAATCCACTCACAGTTGAGAAGCTGTCACCAAGTGTGGTTCAGGGCATTACTTCCTGGTATTGAATCCTGAGACTCCTGAAAGTATCCATGTTTTTAGTGTTGAACTTGATTGAATCCTGCCACATCCTTTGGGTAATTCACATATAGTTCTTAAAAAGACCACCAGCATGATTTTTTTTATCAATATTCTAGCATTTAAGTATTCCACAAAATCCGAACATAGCTTTTCAATCAGATATTACTCTTCCACTTCTCATTCACATAGTTCAGATTATTTGTTAATGTTGTTGATTCTGAGGACTGAATTCCATGCCATTCCAGAGGTAAATGGCCTCTACCAGGTGCATCTTTGACCTGACTCACTTTTCTCTCAGATTTTGTTTCGCTCTTTCTCTTGCTGTCCCTAACAACTTTCCATACTTCTCTACTCCCCAGTTTGTCTTCATCATTCCAAGCTGAGGATGCAGCTCCTTTGTGAAGGACCCCTTAGCTTTATGTCAGCCCCAAGCACTAAAGACAAGGTAGTTTTTTTTCTTTTTCAGCTATCCACAACATTTATTTTAATAGCATATTTTTCTGTTAGTAAATATGCTTTTTCTTACACACACACACACAAACATATGGACTTGCTTGATGTGGGGTGGGGGTTAAAGATTTAAATAAATTATTTTGTTATTATTGCTTAAATCCCAGCAGTGGACCGCGACATCAACATTCCATAAAATGTGCTTATGGGGAGAAAAATCTGGAAAACATCCTAGTATTGCTTTACCTTAATGTACATTAAGCTTTAATGCTCCCCACCACCTAAGTTATCCTTTGAGAAAGGCTATCAAAGGCTGAATTTCTCAGTTTGCTTCACCCAATCACATTGGTACAAGCTTGAATAAAGCTACACAGATACATCTACCCTGAACAAATATATACTGCAATTGAACCAGTTGAATGCTGATAAATGCTAAACCAAGAGATATTAAGTTTATGCAGCAGAATAAATGTCTGAAATATAATGTGAATAATACTGTAATAAACAAATTTTGAGAATGTATGATTGTTCATTCTTTTTTTTGATGACTTGAATATTTACTCCATATGGTATATTAAATCCCAAGAAGTGAACTTGAGATTTATTTGTTGAGTGAAGTACCATGTAATTGTTTGCCTTACACAATTTTATGTGTTCCCTACCATTTGATTTTTTGAAGTACTAATAAGGTACATGCCCAGATTCCAAATCCCTATTCCTTTACATTACACACACACACACACACAAACACATACATGTATTTATGTATATATCACTAATCATCATGACCATTTAACATCTGTTTTCCATGCTGGTAGGGGTTGGACAGTTAGTTAGGGGAACTAGAAAACTCTACTGTCTGCTTTCACATGGTTTCTACAGCTGGATACCCCGTCCTAATGCCAACCACTTTACAGAGTGTACTGGGTGCTTTTTTATGTTGCACCAGCACTGGTAGGGTCACCAAGTACCCTGTAAGACAAAGACCCTCAACTGAGAAGAGGAGTAGTATTGATAGTGTAGGCTTTGTTCCAGTTGATGAGAGGTTAGAGTATAATAGAGAGATAGAAACATGTGTCTTGCTGTTGAGGAGATACATAGCTATCCAAATCAGAAAAAAGAGGAGAGAGAAGATTGATAGGTAGATAAATAGATAGATAGATACATACATATATACATACATACATATATTTATATATATATCCACAGACATATGTATAACCACATATAACACTGGGTAACCATGTACCTCCTCTGTAGCAAGAGACCTATTTCTGCCTTGTTATTTCTCTGTTATATTCTAATCTTTTATCATCTGACATTGGATCATCTTCTCTAATGCCCTCTCTGTTGTGGTGAGACATCTGCTTCTGTCTAAACTTTCATCCGCTGACGCAAGTTCCCCTCCTCAAATGCCCCGCCCCTCTCATAATTCCTTGTTTTGCATGTAACTTGCTGACTCTGCCAGTGCTGGTGCCATGTTAAAAGCATCCAGTCCACACTGTGAAGTGGTTGGCATTTGGAAGGGCATCCAGATGTAAAAATCATGCCGAAACTGACCTCACCTGTGCTAGTGGCCCGTAAAAAGTACTGAGTCCACTCTGCAGAGTGGTTAATGTTAGGAAGGACATCCAGCTGTAAAATCTCTGTCAAGACAGACACAGTAGCCTAGGGTAGGTTTTATACCCTGCTGGCGCCTGTCAACTGTCCTACCCATGCATGCATGGAAGATGGACGTTAAACAATGATGTGATAATATATATATATATAATATTTATATATTATATATATAACATATATATAATGTATATATATATATATATGTAATTACATACATACACACACATAATATATATATACATCATCATCATCATTTAATGTCCATGTCCATGCTGGCATGGGTTGAACAGTGTGGCCAGAGCTAGCAAATTTATGAAATTTTGGCCCCCAAAAAACATCTTTTATGTAATGATATATGTATAAGCTGCATTCCACCATAATGTATAAGGGGGATATTTTTTTTATTTCACTTGTTGAAACAATTGTTTTACAGTTCAATCCCCTTCATTCTGCTGACTACTCAACCATGAAATAAAATCAGAGCCGGTCTATCTAAGAGGCACTACACAACAACTACAAAAACATTCAGTTGTTCACATCTTTAACTTCAAATATTTTAGGTTTGTTTTGATATACTGGCTTGGATTGTTAAGTTTTCTATCCTTTAAGAAATAAATGTGTTTTATAAAGGTAATGAAAGTATGCATGTATAAACCCGTAAAGATATTTCAATTTGTTTTCCCCCTTCACTTCTGAAAACTCATCTGGCTCATAAAGTAATAAATATTTCACTTCAAATGCATTTTCTTCAGAACACTCTGCTTTAATCATTAAAATCATAATATTCAAAAATGATATTTTGTTTCTTTTTTTTCCTTTTTTCTCTCACATGCTGTTTTTTTTTATGACTTTCAGGTCACTTTTGTTCATTTCTTTAATTACCTTTCAAGCCACTAGCAATTTGACTTCTCATAGTTAAAGACCTCAATGCATCTAGATCCATGTCTTTTACAACAAGTTTCAACTTTTCTTTATTTTTTAATGCTCATACCTGGATTTATCTGTATTACTTAACATACTGTAGAAACTGAAATTTACCAATAATTAATTAGTAAGTAAACCTCTTCAATCATTATAAAAGAAAAAAAATGTGTTTTGTAATATAGAGATTGTAACCAGATTTGTTCAAACTTAGAAGCTTAAAAAACTTAGAAACTTAGAAGCCTTCAAATTTCACCTCAAAGGAAATTTATTTGAAATATTCCAAAATATTTCTCCAAATGAGTGAAGTATATTTGTCTTTAGTATTTTCTGTTGAAATGGAAACCAGAGGAATTTTTCTCGTAGTACATTTTCTTATTGTGACCCTCATTGTTATTTTTTGTAATCTTAAGCAATTATTTCCTTTGTCAGTTTCTTTCAGGGCATTTGCTCTTGATGTTTATCAGGATTAGACTTATCTCACTTTGTTTCAGTGTAGTTTGTAACAAATTTCAAGCATCTGGTATTTCAGTATTTTCTTCAGATTACTAAACCAAATCCTTAACCCTTTAACATTCAGATTACTCTGTTAAATGTAATCCTAATTTATTCACATTGTTTTTAATTAATCATGCATTATTTTGTAGCTTTGTGATTTTAATAATGTGAATGTATATTTTTAGAATGACATTGTAGGGTAGGTGTGAGAGGCCTGATCTGGTCAGTTTGAACATAAAACAGGTAGAAGATTTGGGCCTGAAATGGCCAGTCTGAATACTAAAGGGTTAATCAAATTGTAGCTTAAGCATTTCTTGTTTGTTTTTCTTCCAGCTGACAAACAGATTTTAATCCTACATCAAAGCTGGGTGGTGGTAAAAATGACATTCTAGCAATAAATAAATTTCCCTCCTTAAATCATCTACAAATGATAGCATTTAAAAGAGAAGAATGTATAACTCTATGAATCATAACAATTACTATCTGTGTGTGTGTGCATGCATGCGTGCATGCATGTGTGATACTTGTTAATTAGAAGGCGGCAAGATAGCAGAAACGTTAGCACGCTGGGTGAAATGCTTAGCAGTATTTCGTCTGACATCACATTCTGAGTTCAAATTCAGCTGAGGTCGACTTTGCCTTTCATCTTTTCGGGGTTGATAAATTAAGTACCAGTTGCATACTGAGGTCGATCTAATCGACTGGCCCCCTCCCCCCAAATTTCAGGCCTTGTGCCTAGATTAGAAAAGGATATTTGTTAATTAGAAATTAATAAAGAAAAATCATAATTTTGAAATATGGGTTTATTTTTCATATCTAACATTAGGTTTATTGTCGTGGAGTTCAACATACCAACCCATCTAAAACTTTCCCTGGTTCTATAATGCAAATTTTCTGTTTTAAAGAAATCTAAATAAAAAAATTTTCCTCAAAGTTTCATGTTAATTGATGTTCCAAACAGTTTAATATTCACAAAGTTATTTTGATAAATTCTCCCTTATTTTAAAAATCAATTAAAACAAAGGCAGAATTGAAGGAGATTGGACTGTTATTTCTAGCTTGTCAGTGAGTGTGTTGAAGCACAGTGGATATAAAGTTAATTTGCTGAGTTAGTTAATCTAAACATTATGACTATAGCTGTAGTTTTCTGTTTCTGAACAAAGTGCATAAACCCTTAATGACGCCTGGCTAACAATTAGTATGCAAACTGACTTCGCCCGTGCTGGGGTTGTTGGTGTTAGGAAGGGCATCCAGCCATAAAAACCCTGCTGAAACAGACACAAAAGTTTGGTGTAGACTTCCATCTGGCCAGCTCCTGTCGAACCATCTAAACAATGCCAGCATAAAAGGAGGATATTAAATGATGGTGACGATAATGGGGTAAATATATTTATTTATTTTGCATTTTATAAATAATATCATTGTTGGTTACAAGCTTACAATAAAGCAATGAATGGTTCACTGCATTTATGATACAAGGGGTTTTTTGGTGCAACACAAGGGCACCAAATATTACGAGAAACTTTGAAGAATAAAGGTTTATCAGTATGCCAATGGCCTATGATACATCTTTCACTATTACATACATACATACATACATACATACATACATACATACATACATACATACATACATACATACATATATATATATACATATACACATAAACACACACATACACATAATATATATATATATATAAATACACACACACATATTCTTTTACTTGTTTCTGTCATTTGACTGCACCCATGCTGGAGTACTGCCTTTAGTTGAACAAATTGACCCAGGAAACCAAGTACTTATTCTATCAGTCTCTTTTGCTGAACAGCTACTACTTGTTCACCTAGGTAACAGAAGCTATCTATTACCTCTAGCTTGCCCCCCTGACAGTTGATGGAGTCTGTTTCCTGCACATTTTCAGTGTTTATTGTACCTGTGTATCTTCCACATAGAAAAGCTAGTTTCCTTGTTAAATTTCCTCATGGAGTTTTATTTTCAGCCAGATAGAGCTCATCACCCTACTTCCAGAATAATGTAAGAGGCTACCTTGATAAGATTTTGACAAATAGGTAGATTGGACAAAGAGATTCAATGGAATACCCACATTCTCTAAACCTGATATGAGTAGACTTTTTTCATGAAAATACTTAAAGGATACAAAACTGGCGACATTTGATGAATCGAGGACAGCCATTGCATGGGAATGCACAGAAATACTAAATGAAATGTTTCTTGATGTTTGTGATTCAATTGGTTCACACTATCAGCAATGTCTGGACAAGAATAGTCATCAGTTTCAAAACAGGCATTCTTAAAAGAATTAGATTCTGTCAGTAGATTCTATTAAATTTTGAAAATTAGATGTACTTTAATGAGTACTGACTTGATAGTCATTTAATGTAAATATACATTTTTGGGGACATTCTGTGTGTGTGTATGTGTGGATGCATATATGATGATGATGATAGCTGTCAACTCATAACTGAGGAAGGCCATCACTGACCATTGTCCATGCAAAATGTCCGCAATGCCAGTGCATGAGTTACTGCACCAGCATTTGGCTTCACCTGAGTTCACACCTGTGACTTCCCTGCTCACTGTGGTGTCCTTGTACTTGACCAGGCATCAGATGGTTGCCTCACAGGCAATTGCACAACCTAAAGTTTTAGTTCTAGTAAGGCATGCACAGGACCTCACAGGCCACTCTACCCTACTGACATGATCAAGAGACAAGCTACAGCAAGATATCCAGTGCCAATATGAGTCACAGGTTCAGGAATGTAAGAGCACCATGATCTCAAGCACAAGCAAAAGATCCCCAAAATGTTCTGTGCCATTCCCCACATATCTGGTTTTATATTTGAGTGACCTTCTCCTAGAGGCATGCTTTAACAAAAGCTAAGAGATGTCTCACTCCCGTTGGTCTTCAAGCATGCTGGACACCAGTCCAGAACTTCTGAGGGCCTGTGCTGTTGCTATATAGTCATTGAATCTACAGTAGGTTCATCTGCCCTTTTGACAAGTCTTGTTTTTTGTCCTGCTAGGTTTCTAGCAATCCTCCTCACCAGGCAAGCCTAGTGGTGGTGTTGCTATAGTTGCTGATGACATAACCATGTAGCAGGTCACATGTGGGGGTTGGTCATGATTGTTACTGGTAACATGGAATCCATTACAACCTGTTGCATGGTTGGGTATATATATATATATATATATATATATATATATATATATATATATATACACACACACATATATATTATCTTTTAAACAGTTATATATTTAGCTTTAATGCTGTTGACAGCACTGGATTGAATGGTACTGCCCAGGTGTCGAAACCATAGTGATATCTGTGGGGCAGCTGATGATGGATGTATGTTGGATTGTTGGTATAGTGGTTATTGTATGTTGGAATAGTTTTATAAACATCCATTTTTTGTGTATATGTGTGTGTGTGTGGTGTGTTGTGTGTATGTATGTATGTATGTATGTATGTATATATGTATGTAAGTATGTATGTATTATTTACTGAAGTGAGTGGCAAAATTGAATTTGAAGGGATTTGAACTCTGACTGTAAAGGTTGCTGACAAAATATAACTAGCCTACTGAATCTCTCTCATTAGCCAACACTCTTGTTAGTGTTGATAACATTGGTATCCTTTACAACTTAAAATTAAGTTGATAGTCTCACAGTAGTATTTTTATTTTACATTGTT
The DNA here is from genome assembly GCF_006345805.1 of Octopus sinensis. Classification (NCBI taxonomy): domain Eukaryota; kingdom Metazoa; phylum Mollusca; class Cephalopoda; order Octopoda; family Octopodidae; genus Octopus; species Octopus sinensis. Next base: position 129,862,686 of record NC_042999.1, on the reverse strand, counting down.
GTGCAGGTTGTGACAAGCCATGAAGCTGCATGATTTATAATTGTTGTGAACAATATAACCCTGATTAGCATTGAACAGAAGGGTCTCTACCACAAGTACATATGCACATACATACATACATACATACATACATACATACATACATACATACATACATACATGCATATGTACATACATGCATATGTACATACATGCATATCTACATACATGCATATGCACATACATACATACATACATACATACATACATGCATGCATATGTACATACATGTGTGTGTGTGTGCGTGTGCATATGTACATACACACATTCGTACAGAAACGTCTGCAGGCATCCATCATTCTTGAACATCTCTCCTTACTCATTTTGATATTGACACAAAATGAATTGCAAGGTAACAGTAGGGAGTCTTAAAGTTGTAATTAAAGGCAACAACTTAAATTGGGTGAATAAGAGGCAGTTTTCCATGTTAATTTTTAAAGCCAAAATCAAAGATGAACCCATTTTTCTCAAATAATTTCTAGTTTGGAAGAAAGGGACTGCATCCATGGTCTTTGAAGGCTATCTGAAACCTGTGAGATTGATACTTACATAAGTGGAATGTTGTGAGCATTCTACTTAGACTGTTGCAAGTTGATGACTGCAGGAACGAAATGTGCAAGAAAAGAACTCTATAGATATAATATTCTGGAGAGAAAGCATTGGGTTTAGGGGTTAGTGAGAGATCTAAAATCATTAGACATTACATGACTTAGGAAACATGTAATGGATAAGTCACATGTTTATGGGTGACACTGAGATGAGATTAGCTAATTTCAAAGAATAGGCAGAGACTGTGGACCAGAGGCTAAAGTGCATTTGTTAGTAACTTCATGCCCACCAATCAAGTGACTTCTTTTCAAGATTTGTCTTAAATGATCGTAAGTGAAATTGCAACAATATTCTAAATGTGGGAACAGTACTTTATCATGTGTTTTGCCTGAGCTTTGTCAAAGCTAAAGTATTTTCTGGCTCTAAAGGGAAAGGTCAGTTTTTCATATGTAGTCTTTGCTATGTTGAGAATGTGCATTCACCTGGAGAGATCCTTGGTAATAGTGAGGCCTAATATTTGGAATGATTACAATGGTTCTAGTTATGGGCTGCTCATGTTTAAGTAAGATGCTAATGTTTTCTTGGTATGTGAAGTGATTGTGTTTTTGGCATGAACTCAGTAGAGAATTTTAAGGTCTCTGCTCCTGGAGTCAGTGCAGATGAATTGCAAAGCCAACTAGAAGTATACACGAATGAACAGAGAGAGGAAAGGTAGATAGGATACCTTAGTTCTGCTACAGGTAGCATCTTTAGAGCTAGTGGCATAATAACATGCAGTTTGTTCATATTGTAAAGTAGTTGGTGATAGGAAGGGTATACACCTTTTTAAAACCTCACCAAAAATACAAACAAGTAGCACTCAATTGGTTACAACAACAAAGGTTCCAGTTGATCCAGTCAGGGGAACAGATTGCTCACGAAATTAATGTGCATGTGGTTGAGTACTCCACAGACATGTGTACTCTTGACATAATTTTCAGGGAGATTCAGTGTGACACAGAATGTGACAGGGTTGGTCCTTTGACTTACAGGTACTACTCATTTTTGTCAGCTGAGTGGAATGGAGCAATGTGAAGTAAAGTGTCTTTCTCAAGGACACCATGTGCTATCAGGAATCGAACTCATAATCTGACAATGGTGAACTGAAAACCCTTACCACTAAGCCACACACCTTCACTAAGCCACATGCCAAAAGCACAATGACATGCAACAACAAAGTTGACCAGTTTTACTGTGATGAGCCACAAAAAACAAGATCCATGCACTCCATGTGGGCATGTTAAAGCAGATGCATCATCATCTTCATGAAGAAGGAGGAGAAGGAAGAGGAAGAAGAGGAATAAGTAGCTAATAATTAAAAATAAGATTGTACATTTATTGTTATAGAAAAAGAGAATTATTTAGAAATGAAATAACTTAAGTATGTCATCTACATGAAAACAATTGGTAAGATAGAGTTAACATACTTAACATTCAAAATATTAAACAGCTTAAAGAAAAATATATATAGTGAGAAAACAATTATATTAGTTAGTCACTAGCTAATGTTATTTCAATTTTTTCTGGTTAAGTATGAGTGACAACTGTAAACATATTTAAATCTTATTCAAAACCTATAGAAGGTGAGCAGAATCAACATGTATATTGGTCTGGAACCTGGAGAGCCAAGAAGAATCCCATGGCTATCTGCAAGGTCCTCTCTAAGAAAGAAACTTTACAAACTTTTTGAACATTGAGAAGGTCCCAAAAGCAATCTTATTCTGGCTTGCCAAATTTCCCTTGGCCTTATTCACAACTTATCAAGCAAAACAGAGCCTTTGCTATACTCAGTTGCTTTATTTCATTCTGTGTCAGTTTTGAACAATAGAATTGTTGGTTATAGGAGGCATGGCTGTATGGTAAAAGTTTGCTTCACAACCACACAGTTCCAGTCTCAGTTTCAGTTCCACTGCATGGCACTTTGGACAACTGTCTTCTTCTGTAGCTTCAGGCCAACCAAAGCCTTGTGAATGGATTTGGTAGATGGAAACTGAAAGAAACCTATTGTATATATATATATATATTTCAACAATTGAGGGTAAAATTAATTAATTATTAATCAATTTCACCAAGTATTCAGTATGCAAAGGGACCATTTAAGGCGAATTCAAATTATTACATTATATAAAAGGGCTTAGTAAAATAAATTACTTTGCCACATACTGAACTCATTAGAAATAGTAGCTAAAAAAACTTTTTTAAAACTATTTCTAATACTTAAAGAAAATCTCTCTCATATAGTGTTTGCTCAATTCAACTCACGAAAGTATGGGGGTAAAGACATTAAAAAATCAAATGCAAAGGTTATTTGAGAACGTACGTTTCTAGATTAGTCAACTCGACATTTCTTTCGTCAGCTCAGAACTATTAGAAATAGTTTTAAAAAAGTTTTTTTAGCTACTATTTCTAATGAGTTCAGTATGTGGCAAAGTAATTTATTTTACTAAGCCCTTTTATATAATATATATATATATATATATATATATATATATATATATATATAATATATATATATAGATATATATTTACATATATGCATAAATGTTGAGCGATGAAAATGAGTGATCATCATCATGATCATGATCATCATCATGATCATGATCATCATCATGATCATGATCATCATCATCGTTTAACGTCCGTTTTCCATGCTGGCATGGGTTGAACAGTTTGACTGGGGACTGGCAAGCCAAGAGGCCACACCAGGCTCCAATCTGATCTGGCAAGGTTTCTACAGCTGGATTCCCTTCCTAATGTCAACCAGTCTGAGAGTGTAGTGGGTACTTTTTACATTCCACTGGCACAGGAGCCAGTCAGGTAGCAGTGGCATCAGCCACGTTCGGATGGTGCTTTTTATGTGCTGCCGGCACAGGAGCCAGTCAGGCGGCACTGGCGACTACGTTCACATGATGCTTTTTACATGTCACTGGCACGGGGCACCAGTCAGGCAGCACTGGCAATGACCCACACATGAATGTTGCTTATTGCATGCCACCAGCATGAGAGCCAGTCAGGCGGCACTGGCATCAGCCACAACTACAATTTCCATTTTTGATTTTGATTTTTGATTTTTGATTTTACTTGACTCAAAGGTCTTCTTAAGCACAGCGTGTCACCCAATGATTCAAAGGTACATTTTAGATGGGCTGGTTATGCGACACTGGTACAAGCTATGGCTGTGATCTCAATTTACTTGCCAGGTCTTCTCAATCACAGCATATCTCCAAAGGTCTCGGTCTTTTGTCATTGCCTCTGTGAGGCCCAACGTTCAAAGGTCATGCTTCACCACCTCATCCCATGTCTTCCTGGGTTTCTCTCTTCCATGGGTTCCTTCCACTGTTAAGGTGCGACACTTCTTCACACAGCTCTCCTCATCCATACATAGCACATTACCATACCAGTGCAGTCATTTCTCTTGCACACTACACCTGATGCTTCTTATGTCCAACATTTCTCTCAGGGTGCTTAAACTCTGTTGTGTGTGCACACTGACATTACATACTACATACATCAGATCATACTAGCTTCATTTCTTTCAAGCCTACGCATGTCCTCAGCAGTCATGGTCCATGTTTCACTGCTGTGTAGCATGGATGTTTGCACATATGCATCATAAATCTACTTTTCACTCTGAGCAAGAGGCCCTTTATCACCAGTAGAGGTAGGAGCTTTCTGAACTTTGCCCAGGCTATTCTTATTCAAGTGGCAATGCTCTCTGAGCATCCACTCCCCACTACAGACTTGGTCACCTAGGTAGAGGAAGCTATCAGCTACTTCTAGTTTCTCCTCCTGGCATGTGATGGAATCCATTTTCTGAGCATCTGCAATGTTTATTGCGCCTGTGCATCTGCTGCATACAAAAGCTATTATCTTGGTTAACCTTCATTTGAGGCTGCTGCACCTCTTATGCATCCATAGCTAACACTGGGTACATCTTATGGAATTGCTACCTACACCTTTTCTACAGATTGGGCAGGGCTATCTACCTGAAGGAGCTCATGATGTGTTCACCTTCCTATTTACTAACACTTTGGTTTTTGCAACCCTTCGATTCTAAACCTTGCTTCCACATCTGAAATTTCTGCTGTAGTTCTGGTAGTGATCCTGCAAGGTCATCAGCATAGAGGAGCTCTCAGGGGCAACTTGTCTTGAATTCCTCTGCTGTTGCCTGGAGGACTATGAGGAATAAGAGGGGGCTGAGGGCTGATCCTTGGTAGTACATGAAGACGTTTGGTATTCCTCATGAAAGTTGAGAAAGGGCCAATTTTTATCACAAGCAATCAAGGACAAGAGGAAAGACCATGCTACAAAGTTTTTGTACAAACTCAAGTTCCAACTGAACATGTTTTGGTTTTTCTCAGATGAGTAAAATTTCTGCCAGGATCTGATGGCAAACATACAGAATAACTGTTGGCTTGTGCTATGTCCCCAAAACATGTACCAAGAGTGATAAAAATCAAACATCCAGTCAACACCATTGTGTTTTAGAGTGATCACTAGTGATGACAATGTTATGCTACCATCCATCTACCCACATGGCCTCAGACTCAATACAGAGGTCTACATCAAGTACCTGGAGGAGGTAATGCTGCCCTAGGTCAAGAGAGTGGCTACTGGAAGACCCTATGTCTGGAAACAGGACTGAGCACCATGCCACACAAGCAGGAGAACCCAGACATGACTGTTAGACAATTTCTGCGACTACACCACCCCTAACACCTGGCTACCTAACTCCCCAGCTTGCAACCGCCTTGATTATTATGTATGAGGGCAGTTGAGTGAGAGACCAACAAAACTCCTTGTAATACCAAAGATGAACTGAAGGTAAGGATTATGGCAGCATTCACCAGCTTAAACAAGGAGACCATGTAGAAGAGTGACAGGAGATTCCGAAGTCCATGGTTGAAGCCAATGGCGATTTTATTGAATAAATTTACTCTTTAGTATTTCAAGATATTTTTATGTAATTTTGGTAAATGCATCTGTTAAAATGAGATATCAGTGTTATTTTCATTTTTGTGTAATTTAGATGACAATTTATTCACTGCACCCTGCATGCCCCCGTTACTTAGCAGTTCAGCAAAAGAGGATGAAAGAATAAGTACCAGTCTTAAAAAACAAAATAAGTATTGGGGTCAATTTGCATGACTAAAAAATTTTTCAAAGTGATGCCTGAGCATGGTCAGTCTAATGACTGAGACAAGTAAAATAAAATAAAATAAAATAAGTTTCCAACAACCCAATTGCTTGTCTTCCAATTTTTTGATGATTACCAAAATAGTGATGAAAGAATCACTAAGTAAATGAACAAGATTGTACATTTGTTGATGTTACATGTTTGTGTCCAATCTATTGGCACTGTCTACTTTGTTAACAATTGGTTGAAAAACAGATAATGTTGTATCTTGCTGAAAGGAATGGCTCTGAATAATGATTTCAAATTTTGGCACAAGGCCAGTAATTTCACAGGAGAGGATAAGACAATTACATTGACCTCAGTGTTTAACTGGTACATATTTTATTGACCCTGAAAGTATAAAAGTCAAAGTCAACCTCAGTGGAATATAAACTCAAAATGTAAAGACAGATGAAATGCCGCTATGCATTTTACCTAGTGTACTGACAATTCTGCGAGCTTGCTGCCTTTAAGGCTCTTTTAAATGAGAAACAATTCAAAATAGGATTATGCAAAACTTTATAAGAAACACAGCAATTTACAAAAGTGAGTGGAAGAGCTCTCTCAATAAGAAATTATTCTTGCTTTTTATAATAGTATAATGCTTTGAATAGTCCATTGTTTGGGTTAGCTTTTTTTTTTGTATAATTTTTGACTTGCACTGCAATAGTAGCAAAAATGTTCTATCTGAAACATTGATTGACAAGACCACTATCAGTAAACTATTTTCATTTAAAACAGGCACCAGTTTTAGTGGCATACATTTTTGCTGTACTCATGACTCTGACTGTATTGACAGGTAGGTAAGTAGTGTAACATGGAAGTTATCCAAAATTGTGTGATTTGACTGTGTTGAGATGTAATCCATTTCATCATCGTCATATTTGTTGTCGTCATTGTCATTGTTACTGTTGTTGTTGTTGTTGGTCACCTCAAGTGCCTGAGAATAACTCTCAGAAATGCCAGAGTTGTGAAAGGGAGATGAATCATCTCATCATCAGATATAGTGTTCCACCATCAGGGCCGGACATCTCAGCCAGAGATGTTCTGCAGATTCCACCTCTTCATTACAGAGTCTGCATTGATCTGTGTTGCTGCATCCTGCCATCTTTTGCCACTGCCTGAGTGCCGGATGATGACCACTACAGAAGTGTATCATGTCTGTGAAGTCTGCCTTCGAGAGGGCTGCTTTGGTTCTTTCATCCGGCTTCTTCGTGAAGACAGCCTTCAGACGGGGGTGTTGAATTGGTGCTGGTTGGAATGTTTGACGAATAACTGCCTGATGAATGGCTATATCGATGGCGGCATCATGTTGTGGCAGTGCCGAGTCGCATTTCACCTACATATCTGCGAGTTCATTGCCATAGAGGTTGCAATGGCCCGGCACCCAGATCACCATCAAAATCTTGCCAGCTGCTACAAGGGCTGCTGTTTGTTGCAATTCTCTAATTGTCGGGTCTAGGGGGAACGGGTTGTCTATCGCTTCAACCAATGATTTGCAATCACAGTCTATAGCTTGTTGTTGTTGCTGTTGTCATTGTTGTTGTCATCATCGTCGTTCCTCTCTTCCTCCTCTCGCCCCCTCCTCCTCCTCCTCCTCCTCATCATCATCACCATCATCATCACCACCACCACCACCACCACCACCACCATCATCACCCTTTAATGTTTGATTTTCATGCTGGCACGAGTTGGACAGTTTGGCAGGAGCTGACAAGACAGGGAGTATCACCACGTTACTCTCCAGCTATCGGTTTTGGCATGGTTTTTACAGCTGGATGCCCTTCCTAATGCCAACCACTTTACAGAGCATACTGGATGTTTTTTAAGTGGCACCAGCACCATTCTATTTAAAGTTTGATAAATAACTTTGGTATATTACCTGTGATATATGAAACTTCCTAAGTGTTTATAATATTATAATACAGTACCTAATGATGTGTATGAATTCATAAGAGTGGAATATTTTATGAGGTGTATAAGCTCATAGGGGTGAAATACTTTATGATGTGTATAGGCTCATAAGTGTGGAATATATATGATGCACGTGGCACCATAGGTGAGGAGTACTTTATGATGTACTGTGGTTTGTAAGAGTGGAATATTATATATGCATGTGTGTGTGTGTGGCTTCTATTTAAAATTCATTTCTAATCTTTTGACAAGTTAAAGAAACAACATACCATCTAGTATCTAATTGCTTAATTTGAATGTTGTTGAATGTTTGTTTCTCTCAGTAACCTGTCAAAAATGTCATTCCAATAGTCCTTCATTCAGTTATTAAACCACCTCAGTTTCAAAATATGATAAATAATGCATCAACTATAAAGCAAAAACAGAAAAACAAAAAAGAAAACAACATAGAATAAAAGATGCAAAGACTATGCACTCAATGATACAAAATTAAATAAACAAGTCTTTTCTATAATGAAGTTTCTAATCTAGAAAATGTCAGGATGAGTAAATAAAGAATAGGAATGTGATAACAAATACAAAAGTATCCAGTAACGAATCAATAACTCCTACTCAGGATTATGATAAAATTGACATATAATCCTTGTAATTATGACAAGTTCATATCTATGAAAGTAAGCATGAAAGAAATATGAGTTTGTATTATTCACTTGTTCAATGTGTATGAGATAACTAGGGAAGTATGTAATGGTTGCTTGAAAGTAGTTAATACAGAAATTAACTTCAGGTAAGTTCTCTCAAAGATTTTAAAATAATATCAAATTGGTGCATTTTGTTGTGTTTCTTTTGCACAAGAATTAAAAAATATGTTTGGCCTAGTCATAGTTTCTTTAGTATCATTAAATGATGACTCAATAACTATCCTACCCTTACATAAACACACAAGAAAAAAATGAAGTGTTTTGCTTGAATTTTTTGATAATCTACTAGAACTATAAACCTTGTTACATTTTACCTGATGATAACTGTACTTCTAATGTATTTCAATACATCATTGATATTATATGTTACTTGTTATACATCACCCATCTCAAGAGCTAAATATATTACAAAGTAAATATCAACAATTCTAGCTTAAAATAAGTTTGTGGGTAAACATCATTTATTCCCTTCCACTTCTTACATGGGCTGCTGTGTAAACATCCTACATTCCCAAGTTCCTTATACATTACCAGGTAAAGTTATCCAACTACCAAAATTACACATAGCAAAGTAAATGAAACCTTTCTCACTCAAATTCTTTAAATGATGTGAAATTTGCAGTTAAGTTAGCATTAGAAAGTAACAGAAGTACTGCAAAAAGAGGAAAAAGCAGTAAAAAGCAATGATCAAGCAATTATTTTCAACGACACGTTAATAGTTTAGACAGATTTTGACAAAATGGCCATGAAATAAAGTAAAAAACTATATATACAAGGGAAAAACCACTTGACTTTGTCTCTTTCATACTTTCACAGTTGAGTTGAAGATTGTAAATCTAATGAAATGCTTCTCAGGTTGACATTGCTACATCTGCTTATATAAGTGAGTTATTTCTTCTCTACTGTACTCTTTAAATATAATTATAGTAGAAATCCTCACTGTTGTAAGCAGTAGTACGTTTTGTCAACTTGCAGAGAATATTATTAGATTTACAATCTTCAACTTAATTGTGGATATGGGATGTTAGGATCAGGTAGTGGAGAGTGACTGCTGTCATTACTACAAGATGTGATGACTACTTTATATGAACTCAAAGTTCAGTTGGCTCTAGCTGACAGCATCTGAAATGAGCCTCTGTCTTGGGTTACAGATTTCCCCTTTTCTTTGAGACCCCGGATTTGACATTTGGCATAACTGGTCTGGGGCTGTTGTTGAGAAAGGAGGATGGATGGATGGAATTTAAGGTGAGTACCTTGCTTTAAATACTCAATTTCCACAGAAATGACGAGCAGCTTCAACCATTCATTAACAATCCAGCAAGGAAACATCACATCTGCTGATGCATCTGTGATGGGTGTCAAATCAGAGTTGAAAGGACATTTAGATGTAAGTAATATTTTGAGTGCTAAGAACTCAAGATTGACTACTTGGAATGTCTGTACACTGTTTTGAAGCATAACAGTTGAAGCAAGTGATACAAGAGATGGGCATTTAATGCATTGATATCCTGGGCACCAGCAGGACACACTGGATCAGCCAAAAATGCATCAGAAGTGAAGATAAGACAGTTTTACACCCTGGTCACAAAAATCATCATACTGGAGATGCTGGCATCATCTGGAGTGAGTATGCACTAATTGGATAGCGACCAGTAAATGACCAGATTATCACAGTGAAGGCCATCACTAGGCATGCCAAAGTAAAGGTTGTGCAAACTTACCCCAAGAGGTTGCAACACAAGAAGATAACGAAGTGTTTGATAACCACTTGCAGAATTTCCTCAACAACATTCTATGGTATAACATCAATAAGTAACTTCAAAGCTCAACTGAAGAATAACAGACACAAGTTATTCCTGATCATGAGGCTTCATGGCTTAACCAACTGTACAACAAAGAATGGTAGGAAGATTCTGGTGTTGATTATCTTCTGCAGTTTTAGTACCCCATTCTTAATTCTGAAGCATATCTACAAGACATCACAGACTTCACTGTGTAGTAAATTCAGAAATTAAACTTACATTTGCATTAATACTTGTTGACAGTCTCCTAGCCAGATGTACATATCTTCAGTGGAGCAAATGTTAGTCCAGACCACAATGTAGTGATTGCTTGAATGTACTTGAAGTTGAAGAGGATACTGACGGCAAAGACAGAGTAGCCTAACATAAAGGAGGCTCTCAAGCAAGTGAAAACTTTGACTAAATTCATTGAGACAATTAAAAAGAATTTTTAAGTTTCAGAGAGAGGGTTTGATTATTAGAAACAATGGATTCATTTTCAACAGGTCATCACATTTAGAGCTAATGCAGTATTTGCACACAGGTAGGGCAACATTCTGGCATTATGGATCCCCACACCCTAATGAAACCTGATTGATGAGAAGAAAGAAATAAAAAGCAAAGGAAACCAAGTGAAGGATGTGCAGACATGGAAACAACAAGACAGTGAGGATAGACACCAAAACAAGTACATAAAAAGGAGCTGTAGGGAGTCAAGAAGATATAGATCAAGGAGATGGGCAAGGAGGCAGAAGAAGCAACAAAGAGAAATGGCACCAGATGTCTGTACAGAAACATGAAAGCTGAGAGGAGCAAGAAGTGGTTTATGTGTACCACTTTAGTGTAAGGATGATCAGATGGTGGTAACAAACATAGAACACTTAATCGGGTCAGTATAACATTTTCAAGAAATTAGAGGCATAGAGGTGGCTGTGTGGTATAGCTTGCTTACCAACCACATGGTTCTGGGTTCAGTCCCACTGCATGGCACCTTGGGCAAGTGTTTTCTACTATAGCCTCGGGCCGACCAAAGCCTTGTGAGTGGATTTGGTAGATGGAAACTTATAGAAGCCCGTCATATATATATATATATATGTATGTTTGTGTATATGTCTGTGTGTCTGTGTTTGTCCCCCCAACATTGCTTGACAACCGATGCTGGTGTGTTTACATCCCCATAACTTAGTGGTTCGGCAAAAGAGACCGATTGAATAAGTACTAGGTTTACAAAGAATAAGTCCTGGGATTGATTTGCTTAACTAAAGGCGGTGCTCCAGCATGGCCACAGTTAAATGACTGAAACAAGTAAAAGAGTAAAAAGAATAAGTTATGAACTGGTCAGACACAGTCAATCTCTTTGACATCATATGACGGAGGCCCTTGATGGATCAGTTGAAGGGGACAGATGAGGGCCTCTCAATGGTAAAAGGTGTCAAAGCCATTTATTGCCTGAAGAACAACAAGACAACAGAGATAGACAAGATAACTGCAGACCTGGTTAAACATGAGGATGTCACAGCAGAAAAGTTGAGACATCTTTGTAACTTAATATTGTACAGGTTACACATGTTTATTATGTTTTTGTTATTGCTTTTATATTTTACTTGATTACTCATTTAAAAAAAAAGTTATTACTCCTGTATTGAAGTTATTGAAGGTGCACAACTCAATGGTTAGAGCATTGGGCTCACAATCACGATGTAGTGAGTTCAATTCACAGACCAGGCTGTGTGTTGCATTCTTGAGCAAGACACTTCATTTTACATGGCTCCAGTTCACTCAGCTGTACGAATGAGTTGCAATGTCACTAGTGTCAAGCTGTATCAGACTGTTGGTCTTCCATAAACAACCTTATACAATTCCATGGTCATTCATGACTAAAGGGGGTCTTTACCCTTTATTGAAGTTATTTGGTAGATTAATTTATTTACATATTCCTACGCAGATTTTTTTTAATGTTCTTATATATTTCATAATTGAGTTTTTTCTATTTATTTTGATTGGCATTTTTCCTGTGTCTGTGTGTCCATGGTTTTGTCTCTGCTTTTTTCATATCTTTATGTCTCTATCTATCAAATTTATTTATCTATTGCATGCTTTTTAATCGCTTCCACTTCATTCCTGGGTTTTTGTCACTCTATATTTGATACAAGTTGTCAGTTGTAACTACTAGTATCTTTTAACTTAGATCATACCTCTTCTCATTTTTATACTTCTTACTATTTTTCCTTTATTTTTTTACTCTCTTCCATTTTTCTTCCCCAATCATCATTTTCCTCCCTTCCTCTTCTTTCCATACCTGCAGATCCCCCATATTTATAGTAAGCTTATACATTTATTTATTTTTGCCCTTAACTTTTACTTGTGTCTTAATTTTAAATTTCAATTTTTATCTCTTGCAACATTTTTTTGTATACTCTTGAATTCTAAAAGAACTTTTCCCTCATAGTATTTATTATATCTATTTCTATGCATATTGATGATTTGTGTTATTCAATTTTAATTCAATTTCAACTCACTTATGATGTTATGCTTTTCTGGCCAATCATTTATTCATCCAACAAATTCCCATTATTTTGAAAAATAATAATACTCTGTGCAGCCAGCTTTAAATGTTTATTTGATGATTTGCTAAATATCTGCCACCGCACCATTTATATACATTTATAAACTATAGCATTGTTCATAAATACTGTCTTATGATTGGTTATGCAAAACTAAGTAACAGTGAAGTCTTTTCAGCTTCAATAAAATACTATACATCTCTCCCCCACTTCTCTATATATATATATCTATTTTCTACACACACACACACACATGCGCGCGCACACACACACACACACACATGCGCACACACACACACACACACACACACACACACACACACACACGCACACACACACACAAACACACACACATATCTGAACTCTGTGAAAATAAAAATAGTGGAGTAGGTAGCTATTAGACACAATTTGTTGGACACCCAATGCTCATAATTCTTAGACTAGCTACAAAGGGTAACAGAAAACACCTTCCAAGAGCAAATTGTCAGAAGCTGCAGAGGAACCAAAGAGAAGTAGCTAAAAATAATGAGATCCACTCTGTGTATGGGTATGTATGTAATTAAATGAGCGGAGAATGGGAATGAAATCATGTTGGTTAATGAATCTGATTCTCAGCTGGTTTGGCCACAAGCGGTGGGTAACGCTAATTCTATTAACGCCGCTGGAGAAACAGTGAGGGTTTTAAGCTTTGTAACCAGTAGCATGATCATGGTCATTGCTGATGTCATCACTATCATCATCGTTGTCGTCATTGTCATCATCATCATCATCATCATCAAGTGAGTAGTATTAGTTGTCAGAAGGAGCTTAGAACAAATCAACATGTCAGTTTGTTAAGCAGACTAATCCAATACATGTTATTGTAGATAATACATGCACCCCCACCCATCCACATACCTCACACACAATCATACACACACCTAAACACATACACTCCAACAGAAAAATGGAATTATCAGCTTGTTCTGTAAAGAATGTAAAGCATGTCCAATCTTACAACTGTCCCTTAAAATTTAGCAAAATATATATCTTAAAATGCCTCCATGAGACTTATCCAGAACATGCTGACATTCCCCAACAAGCAAATTATACATCATACTGAGACAGTTGTATAGAGTTTAAAGAAAAGCATAAATGATAGTGTAACCCACACTCATTCACCAACCAAGCTACTTTTTTTTAACAACTTTTTACACTTTTAACTGTTGTTTTCATTGAATCACTCTGTCTTTCAATAACCTTCAATCAAAGCAGATTGACAAAGCAACTGTTTTTAACACAGATTAAAAGTAAGACAAACACCTATATTGATTTCAGCTGAACCTGTCCATTAAACCATTCTTATGCAATAGACTCTGAGTAGAGGACATGATTAGGTTCTAGTTTCAGTTTTCTTTGTAGCTAATATTAGCACAGTCAAAATAAAGGATTTAACAAACCAAATAAACAATAGAGAAAGAAAAATGAAGAACTATCAATGTATGAACTGTCACTGCTATAACTTGTAGCCACAATATTTTACCTATAAGGTTGACATTTCCTTTCATTCTTCCCAGTTAGTAAAAATAAGTATCTGTAATAAACTAAGGTTGAATGTCTTGGAGACAACTTCCTTCGACACAAATTGTCTGGGGACTAAAGAAAGAAAATAACTGAAATAGATATTTAGTTGTATTAAGATAATTACATACATCATTTACACTGAATACTGGATTAGTTTACATAGAAAATCCTGCATCAACAACAAAATAGCTGCAATTACACCTGACAGAAATGGCCCAGCATCAAGAGACTAAACCAAACCAACAGATTAAAAGGTAATGATATTTACAGTTTATTTTTTTTTTTATATAATGTTATTGCCTTGAGTGATAAACTAAATATATTTAGCCATGTAACAATGGATCTTTTTACAAAGCTGAAAAAAAAAATGTCCAAGGAAAAAGAATAAAATAAAACAATAACAAAAAGTAATTATATTACAAATTGAAGAAAAGTTTGATTTTTGATTTGTTCAATAGAAACATTTTTTCCCTTAATGATTTATTTCTCTGATTTGGATTAGTCTGAAATATGTATCCCATGCAATTCAGTTGAAATAATTATTACTGTTCACTTGTAATGTTTATCTAATCTATATTTATGAGGTTATATCACTTACCATTCTTGTAGCCATAAAATATTTATTTCAAATAAGTTATAACTTACTTCATGTTTTCTTTCATTTAACAATATTTTGAAGGCCTTAAACTTTAGGACTCTATTCATTGACTTAGGAGGGTAAAAAATGGCATTGAATCAAGTTAAGTTCAGATATCTTGTGTTGAAAAAATGCTGAGATAGAAGCAGGTTTGTTTTCTTGGTCAGTAGTGTACTAATACCATCTATCAGCAAGAAACCAGTGAAGAACCTGGAAAAGGTGTTCTATAGCTGGCTGAGAGATACATTATTCACCTATGAAACTAACAAGGAATTAGAAGCCTGGCTATCCATAGTGAACTAGTCAGATATTCCTGGTAAGTTTAAGACCTGAATTTACCAGCATGGCATCCTCCAATGTATTCTTTTATTCCTTCATGAATCCACAATAGAAAACTTTGAGAGGATAATCAGTGGATTCCAGCAGAAGTAACTGGAACTTCCTCAATGCCTGAAAAATATTGCCCTGTATGTAAAGTTGAAGCTCCCTGTCTGCAGCCTGGGAAAGGAACTGTGGAGGTGTTGCAATATTGAAACTACTGTGACTCTAAAGTCTGTTAGGCTGGTATTGAGATCAGAACGAAATTGAAGTGGCAGGCAGTTGAGGGTATAAAAGCTGTAGAGTCATAAATAAGATGCAGGGCACTTGTAGGTATTGTAACTTGCGGAAGGGTTGACTTGGGCAGCAACAAAATACCTCACTATCACAAAGTATAAAGAAAGGTTAGAAGGCTGCTGATCCAGAATGAGGTGTGAACGTCAAGTGAGGAGGAATGAGTTAATAAGCATGTAGGGATGAGAGACTGGCTAAGACAGGACAAAGCGCTGACTCTTGAAGTTCCATGGCATGATTTTTGGAGAACAAAGCCTCACTGGATAAAATTCCTAATTCAGGTAGTTTATTATGTCCTACCAGGCTGCTCCAGATTGTTCTGTTATGTTAAATCAAAGTCACCAGCTTTCTTTGCTCCTGTGCCAGAGGAGAATAATCCTGGAACATGTTCACTGTAGCTGTCCAAAAGTCCTGGAAGCATGACCAGGTTCTGAAGGTCATAGCCAACACCATCTAAAGGGAGATTAGCCATAGCAGGCACCTCTGTTCTACAAAGAAAATGATAACATTTGTTATGGCAGGTGTGAATAAGATGCCAGCAACAAGGGTTGCAGGCTTACTTGCATGTTGTAAGATCTACAGAAGGACTGACCTTCAAACCCTCTACATCCCACCTCAATGAAAGTTGACCCAGGAAAGCAGTTGAAATTGCTAAAAACTGTCACCTCAACTTCATTAGGGTTAGATATAGAGCTGATCTCAGAATTATCCATGCAGGTTGTTCCATCAGAAATCTCCATTCACTGGGAGGACAGTATTGAAAGTAAGAGAAAGAAATATGTTGAGCTGGTGGAGGTATGTCATAACTAGCAAGCAAGGAGCGATCTCATTGAGGTGGGATGTAGAGGGTTTGAAGGTCAGTCCTTCTGTAGATCTTACAACATACTGGGCATCACAGAAGCCAATAAGTTGGCTATAGCAGCAGCAGCAGCAGAAGTTGCCTGAAGGTGGCTGTAGATCAGAAGGTGCAAACCCTTGAAGGGGAAGTGCTACTAGGTGTAGTGCTAATTGGACACAAGTTGGGACTTGATAAATCCTAGCTAGGTCATCTGGATGGAGGTATCTGATTGTTCAAAGACCTAAAGCCCGTTGTGATCCCAATAAATATTACTGATGATGTGTCCAAATGTGTCACAGGATGATGCATGTAAAAGCGGTTCTTTACCTACTCTAGAACATTTGAACTACAACTGGATGTGAAACACACACACACACATGCATATGTACACACATGCACAAGTGTGCGCATGCACACACATGCATGTGTGCACTTATATATGTGTGTATGTGTGGGCATGTATGTTTGTGTGTATGTATGAATGGATTGTACGTATACATCAGTGTATGTTTGTGTATTTATAAATATATACATATATGTACATACATACATACATACATACATACATACATTCATACATATATATATTTTATATATATATATATATATATATATATATATATATATATATATATATATATACACTGGACTAAGCAGATAAATGTGAAACAAGGTAGAAAAAAGAGAACTCAAATACCAGAGGTAGAGTAATATGCTTTTAAATAAAGTATATACATATATATATATATATTATATATATATATATATATATATAATCGGCTTAACCGATGATGGTAACGGAAATTTCCGAAACTGATGTGTCAGTCTTTAGAATTCTCGGTCAATTAGTGTATATGTTTTCATTCATGAGTGTTAACTACAGCATTAGAGCATTTTAGTCCTTATTTCTAGGAATGTAGGTGTTTTTTAACACCCTAGTCACATTCAGTAACAATTATAATTCCCCTTTTTGGTGAAACATTGTAACCTGCTGTTTATATTAATTTTGTGTATACATATTAGCGAATTGCTTAGTCATCCATTAATTTGGAAGAACAAAACATATATACTAATATAGAAACAGGTCTGGAAATAGTCAAACACTGAACTGGCTTAACTGATGATGACAATGGAAATTGCTGAAACTGATGTGTCAGACTTAAGAGTGGTCGGTTGGTAGTTTTCAGACAATTATGGTTCCTGTTAGTGTATGTGTTTTCATTCCTGTGTGTTAACTACAGCATTAGAGCATTTTGTAGGTGCTTTTTAACATCCTAGTCACATTTAGTGACAATTATAATTCTCCTTTTTGATGGAACATTGCAGCCTGCTGTTTATATTAATTTTCTATATATATCCATATAGGTATATTTTTATTGATGCATATGAGTATATGTATGTGTGAATATATATATATATATATATATTATATATATATATATATATATATATGAATATATACACAGACAAATGCATAATATTAGTACATTTATAATTTGTTTATACATATAGGTGCAGGTAAGAAGTTTACTTCCCAACCAGATGGTTCTGGGTTCAGTCCCACTGTATGGCACCTTGAGCAAATGTCTTGTACTTTAAGATTTGGGCCAACCAAAGCCTTGTGAGTAGATTTGGTAGACAGAAACTGAAAGAAGCATATAATGTGTGTGTGTGTGTGCTTTTGTGTCCGAGTTTGTCCTTTGATGTTGGTATGTTTGCATCACTTTACCTTAGCTGTTCAGCAAAAGAGATCGATAGAATAAATACCAGGCTTAAAAAAAGAAAAAGTACTAGGATTGGTTAATTCACCTAAAAAAATTTCTTCAGGGCAGTGCGCCAGCATGACTGCAGTCTAATGACTGAAACAAGTAAGATAAAAGATATATATCTCATTATAGATGAATATACCTATGGAAAAAAGGGATCACCTTTATGCATTCATCTGGATTTATAGATCATGTGATGCAGTTACATGTATGTAAATGTGTACAATAACATAATAGGAATACAATTAGCCACACTAGGAGGAAATCTAAATGATTATTTATACTATGGTCTCTTCAGTCCTACACTTTCCCAAATACCTAATTTAAAATTTCATATTAGAGATCTAATAACACCAACACCAATTCAACCTCCATCTGATCAATGCTGTGAGGCCAACAGGTTTATCTACAAGCATTCTTTTGTGAACTCTAAAACGCAACAAGAACTAATTTTCTCAATAAATAATGTCATGATCTGAATTTGACACATCTGTTTACATTTTTACTTCTGTACTCGACAGAACTCCAAACAATTGCAAAATTCCTACATCAAACCAAAATAAATCTTCCCATAATTTTCTATCAACCTACACCTATAAACACATACATTCTTCCTATGCTCTTTTATCCTTCCTTGTTACATTTTGCCAGCCTTCCTACACCACATCTACCTATTATTACACATGGCTCCACTGACCTCAAAAAGCAGCTTGTCAAAGATTATATATAGCCAATCACAGTCTGATGAGACAAGCAAGCTAAAGTTTCGAAGTCATTGTCAACCTTTTCTTTGTAAAAGTTAAACACACACACACACACACATTATATATATTTCTTCTTAGTGGAGAGGAAAATATGCAGATAAAGTAGCTAAATATATTCAAGCTGTATCTTCTTTCACAGATGCTAGAAAATATAAGTAAAATACAAAGAATGAGAGAGAAAAAGAGATAGATAGAAAGACAGACAGACAAACAGAGTGAGAGAAAGGAAGAGAGAGAGAGAGAGAGAGAGAGAGAGAAGAGAGAGAGAGAGAGAGAGAGAGAGAGAGAGGAAGAGAGAAAACTGGACTCCACAGAGATCTATGCAAAACAAGAACAGTCATAAAATAATTCTAGACTTAATTAAAAACAATTCTCAACTAAACTAAAAAGACTATTAGCTAAACACATTTAATGAAAAACAATTCTTGGTTGGGAGGATTATAAGCAGCACAAATACTTTGACTTAGTTTTAGCTGCACATTGTCAAATTTCAATCTTTATTTCGGTCTTAATGGATATACATATATAAAATGACACTAAACTATCTATTTTCAAACAATGTATTCAAAACATGCCTGATTTTGTTATATGGATGTGAAATATAAACTGTATTCAAAAACATATTAAACAGCTGGAATGCATTTGGCTCCAACTGTTTTTAATATAATGACCATGTTTATATCCTGGTGTTAGCAAATGGAGTTAGCAAATGTTGTAAATAGAGAAGCGTTCTTGCAACATAGTAGATGGTGGTGAGCAGATCATATAGTCATATGGAAGATGAACAAATTCGAGTGTGTCTACTCTATGGGGAAGTATGTTCTAGAAAAAGACCTCACAAACTGAAATTAAGATACAAAAAATGCCTTAAATCAGCTTTTAAGAAAAGTAACATCCATGTAATAAATTGGAATAAAATGCATTTGAGAGGGCCTGTAGGAAAAAAATATACACTGTATGGCCAAGCATTTGAAGAGAAATACATTAAACATGTTAAACATGAAAAATTAAAATGAGATGCAAGGAAAGGAAATCTCATTGATATTAATAATTCCTTCAAATGCTCAACTTGTAATCAGTTTGTCCTTCAAAGGCCTGTCTTGTTAATGACTCAAAGTTATATGAACCAAAGCCATCCAATAATAGATCATCCCCACCTGAAAGAGCACATGTCTGTCATCATGTCTCAACCATTATCTTTCTATTGGTTGTCTGAAGAGATACATGTCAGTACACAAAGTCAAGTATCATGATTTTGCAGAGCATTTAACTGAGAAGAGACATTTGTACTTTACAGCTCATCAACAAGCAATGGTCATGCTTATTGTTGAATCAAATTTTACCACTACCACCACCACCACCACCACCACCACCACCACCATAAAGTTATCATGGTAGATTTTGAGTTTCCAACAAACATATACTATGGTGGAGTTGGAGTTGCATAGTATCAAAGTTCTAAACACCAAGTACTCCCCTAATAAGATAATTTAATTGATGGAGATTGTAGATGAAAAGGCATGTTACATTACCTTCTTTGGTTTAGTATGTACCACAGTCCCTGAAAGACTAAGAAATTGCCAAGTTTAATTGTATGCTTGTACAATAAAAAGAGAGAAAGGAAATTTACTACTATTTCAATAATTAATTGTATGGTGTGCATTTATATGAATTTTGTATGTATAAACCAATGTGCATAGTGATAGAACGGCTCCTGAGGCCTTTCAAAATGATCATAACCTTAAATAAAATCATATAACATCATCTTTGTTTTTTTCATCTGATTGCTATTATATTTTGCAATAAAAACGATAAACAATAAACGTCACCCTTTTCAAGCCTAGCCAGGCTCATGGGCCCGGTTTCCCAGTTTCTGTGATGTATGTGTTCTCCCCAGCTGGACGGTATGCCAGTCCATCGCAGCGTTACTCAAGAAACAGGAAGAGAGAGTGAGAGAAAGTTGTGGTGAAAGAGTACAACAGGGTTGCCACCACACCCTGCTGGAGCCTCATGGAGCTTTTAGGTGTTTTTGCTCAATAAACACACACAATGCCCGGTCTGGGAGTTGAAACCACGATCCTCCGACCGCAAGTCTGCTGCCCTAACCACTGGGCCATTGCGCCTCCATTTTGCAATAAAAGCACCAACTAAATGATTGGTGAATCTCATACAGTTTGCAGCTTGTATGAATGCCCTGAGGATTTACTGTTTACAGGTTCTGATTTTCTTTTCTTGGATATTCTGTTAGCCAGGTTTTCCACATGGTGTGCTGACTGAGGTATTCACCCAAGTTTCTTTAATCCCTATCTCTGTCTGTCTGTCTGTCTGTCTGCCTGTCTATCTGTCTGTCTGTCTGTCTGTCTGTCTCTCTCTCTCTCTCTCTCACACACACACAAACACACAAAATCTGTTTCAAGCTTACAGGCCCATTAGACTAGAGCCTGTCTTGCTTTCAGTGGCATTTAAGCAACTGAAAGTTATTGAATGTTCATATCTTGATTCTATATAGAATATTTTTCCTACTTTTTTTTCATCCATGCATAGAGATTTGATGGCTGCATTAAATAAGTCTGAGAGTTTTTGTTAATGCCATGAATATTATTCTTCTGCCTCTGATTTACTTCTTTATTTATAAATAGAGAAGTAAAATGTTGATTTGACTACCGAGAAACTCCTACATAAGTTTGTCACATTATATTTGATTACTACAAGTATCCAACATTTATTTTTGTCTGCTGTGTTTCTTTGTAATTTTTATGTAATATGTTATATTTTCCTCCTTGTCTAGACTCACTGATATAAAAAGTCACAGCAACTTAGCTAACTTGAAGTCTAAAACTGCCAAAGAACGTTGGGTCCATTTGTCAAGAACATTTGATGTGAAAAGCTTAATTCAGCAAGTTTTGGAAATGAATTCTCAGTATAACTATGTTGTTAGTATTTTATCAAAGCCTCCAAACCTTAGACAACAGTCTGAATGTGAAGAACTGGTGGGCTGGTTCAAATCAAGAGTGCGGAAAATTTTCAACAATTTGAAAACAGGTTTGTAAATTATTTTATCAATTTAAAAAAATTCATTCGACTAAAAATTCAAGGCAGTGACCTAGCATGACTGCAGTCTAATGACTGAAACAAGTAACAGATAACACCACCAGGACCAAGAATTGAAACCACAATCTTGCAATTGTGAATTTGACACCCTAACCACTAGGGTCTGTGTCCTGAACTGAAGAGTTATACCTTCTCATTAAAGCACATTCCTTAGTTTCATTAACATCTTATTTCTTTTTTCTACCCTAACCCCACTATCCCTTCTTTAAATTTCTTTTTATGTTAAAAAAAGTCAGTGGAGGACAATAACATTTGATTGCAAAACTAATTTAAACACCACCCAGCAAAGAAATTGCATACAGCTGTCAACCATTTGCATCTAAGACATTTTGGGGAAGGTAGGAGTCTTTTCCAACTAAAATACATAACATTTTCAATTTAGAATTCATTATTGTAAACTACAGTTTTGTAAAGTAATATCTTTGACAATAAAACAAAATACCAATCAACTTACATACACACATACATCTATCCATCTATGTATCTGCTTGCTTATCTGTAGTTCCTACTTTCTGCCTAACTTTGTGTGTGTGGAGGTGTATATATACATACATACATACATACATACATACATACATACATACATACATACATACATACATACATACATACATACAATACATACAATACATACATACAATACATACAATACATACATACAATCATACAATACATACATACATACATATGTATGTATTTACATAATATGTACATACATACATACAAACATACAAAGATACATACATACATACATACATACATATGTACATACGTACATACGTACATACATACATCACATCACATCACACTTTGAGGGCTATGTGTTTGCAATCCAGGTTCAGGAGATTGCCACAGAGTACCTGGTGAACAAGAGACACAGTGACGCACTTGTAATCCTAAGATGCAACCACATGTATAGGCTATGTCATGTTTCTGTGAAAGACACCATGCATGTGATTAGCAGCTGTCCTAAAATGTCATCACAGTACTATCTCCCTATGTGGCACAATAAAAGGGTAAAGACCCCCTTCGGTCATGAATGACCATGGGATTGCACCTAGAAAGTTACCCTCCTAGACACAAGTCCGGGCAAGGTTGTTTTTATGGAAGACCAGCAGTCGCCCATGCATACCAGCCTCCCCTCTCCATGCCACCAGTGTTATCCAAGGGAAAGACAAAGGTCGATACAGCTTGGCACATGTGACGTCACAACTCATTTCTACAGCTGAGTGAACTGGAGCAACGTGAAATAAAGTGCTTTGCTCAAGAACACAACACGCAGCCTGGTCCGGGATTTGAGCTCACAACCTCACGATCGTAAGCTCGACGCTCTAACCACTGAGCCATGCGCCTTCACTATATGTGGCACAATATTGTTGCTAAAACAATTCACAATGCCATCTACAAAAAGACTGTCCTGAAATAAACTTAGAAAATCCCTCTATTATGGAATACATTCATAAACTCCAACTCACGGAATACTGGTGGAATATTCCCATCAAAACGTTTGTCAAATGTAAACATAACTGACCGGATATTGTTGTCTGGGACAGAGGGGCAAAGTTATGTACCATCACAGAAGTCAGCTGCCCTGCAGATATAAATATCTCTTTGAAAATCAAAAAAAAAAAAAAGGATAGCTATGGACAACTGCTTTGAAACCTCCAGCTTCTATGTTCAGACTATGAATTCATATTCATACCAATAATAATTGGAGCACTAGGTTTTGTTAATAAATGCTTAAAGGAGAATTGGGTTAAACTGGGATTTTCAGAAAGAGAAATCGACCAGCTAATTCATACATTACAAGTGCAATCTGTGAGTGGAACAGTAAAAATATGCAAGACTTTTCTCAAGTTTCAAATGTGAATTTGTCTGTGTTAGCTACATCTCAAAGATGGAGTCTTGTATCTAAGTTGGAAACTGGCTCCCTCCTTAGTGGTAGATTTATAATAATTAAAAAACAGAAGAGACATACATACATACATACATACATACATACATACATACATACATACATACATACATACATACATATATACATACGTGCATACATATGTACATATGTACATACATACATACATACATACATATATACATACATACATGCACACACACACACATACACACATACATACATACATCGTCCAACCCATGCTAACATGGAAAGCGGACGTTAAATGATGATGATGATACATACATACATACATACTTACATAAATACATGCATACATACATACTGCCATCATCAGTTAATGTCCACAAAGGTCAGGCAGAATTTGTTGAGGCAGATTTTTACAGTTGGATGCCCCTCCTGCTACCAACCTCACATATTTCTAAGCAAGGTAATATTTCTCATGGCCAGACATGTTTTTCATGGATGACTGTAAACAAACGACATTGCTTGTAAGATCGTGCTGCTTGTTCACAACCGTGAAGCTGTAAAAACCTCATTGGTGCTAGAACCATCTAAAAAGTACCCAGTCTACTATGTAAAGTGGCTGGTATTAGGAAGAGCACCCAGCCATAAAAACCATGCCAAAACAGTCGGTGGAACTTGGTGCATTCCTCTGGCTTTCCAGCTCGTGTCAAACAGTCCAATCCATGCCAGTATGGAAGATAGACATTAAATGATGATGATGATGATGACATTGATGATATAAATATATATATATAAATAAGGAATATGTAGCACAGTGAGGACAAAGAAATTTACAGGAAAAAGGGGGAAAATGACCATACATATAACAGAATGCAGATAATCTTCAAACCCTCATCAGTTGTTGACCAAATATTACAATTACAATAAATATATGTATATATATATATATATATATAGAAAATTCGGGGTGAGTACTTGATAATTATAAGCACCTGTGTATACCGTTTGGTGGTGTAGGTGGTGGAGTAAATTGATCAAAATAAAAACATGATGCGAAGGATTCAGCGGTACATATGTTTCGGGCCTTTATTAGACAGATTTATAACAATGCATAATGTATGTATGTGGCCTTCTTCAGCCGCGCACAACAGCTTCCACAAGGACATGTGTTACATCAAAAGTTCTTGGTTGGGGAGGCAAATCCTCTCATTCGCGTACGACATAATGCGGCAGCAGCATAGAATTGAAGCGTCCATCTCTTTCTTCTCTCAATGTAGAATGAGGAAATTTGGATGTTGAAGTAATGTAAATAAATAAATACATATATAGACGTGAAGATGGAGGGGCGAGAATTCAGGACGAGGAATAAAAAATGTATAAAAAGCGTAAGTATAGAAAAATATAAAAATGTAGAGTATAAAGATATAAAGGGATATAAGGAGATGTAAGGGGGTATAAAGAATATAAAGAGATATAAAGAATATAAATAAATGTAAAGGCATAAGGTTATAAAGTAAAAATAGAAATAGAAATAAAAGTAAAAAGTAAAAAAATAAAAATAGGAATAAACATGATAAAAATGTAAAAAAATATAAAGATAAGGGATGTATAGAGGTTACGGACCAAACATGATGGTCAGGAGATTGATAAAATTTAGTTGTAGAAGTTTTGGGTGTCAATAAATCAACAGTGTCGTCTGGGGACCTAATGTGTTGTAAATCAGAGCTGTTGAGCGTTTAATCTGGTTCTTTGAATTAATTGGTCATCTAGTACATACATACCATCATGGATACATACACCCATATACACGCGTACATATACGCCTCCAAGCCTATAAGCATACACACGCACTCACGTGTAAACATGTACATAAACACACACACACACCCACACGCACGCGCGTACATATACATACATACAACAGAATATCCGCATGTATACACGGACATTATACGTGTACACACCCATATGTACATACGTGCGCCCATCCTTACATACACATACGCATATGCCCACGCTTTCAGGTTTAGATATAAGATATTAAAGGATGTATATAAGAACGTATGTAAAGAATCGCGCACTCACGTCTACACGTGCACGCACACACGGCTGTGTGTGCATATGTGCGTGCACATATACACTTACATACACACACAGAGACATACGCGCATATGGGTATAGCTATAAGATATTAAAAGATGTATACAAATAGGTGTAAACATATGAATATAAGAAAACATGTAAAAAAAGAAATACGGGGTATGTACATCCAGACGTAGGTGTTTACTCGTACATATGTACATATATGTATACGTATACATACGTACACGGACGCTCATATAATCATAAAGTGGATCCATAGGTAAGTAAATAAGGGATAAGCAAAAAAAATAGACATATATAGAGATATAAAGCGATAAGTTAGGGGTAAGAATGAGGGTAAGGGTAAAAATTAGAAATAAAAGTAAGAAATACAGTATAAAATAAGAAATACAATGTAAAGGTTAGAAATGAAATATAAAAACTATAAAAATTATAAGAATTAAGATAAGGGATGAAAATAAAAATGAGAATAAATCGAAGTAGAATAAAGGTAAAAATAAAAGTAAAAATAAAAATAAAAATAAAAATAAAAATAAAAATATAATTTGGTAAAGTTTAACATGAGATGAAGGTGGTTGAAAGTTAGAGGTGTGTGTTAAAGGTGCCCACGTAGGGGCGGGCGGGGGAACTGAAAATTGGAAGGGTGGGAAGTGGAGTTTGGCGGTGTGCGTTCAACATCCGAGTTAGAAATGTGAAAGGGTATAGATATAGGGAAATAAAGAGACTATATAGGAAGGATATGGGTGTAGGGGAAGAAATATGTAGGGAAAAGAAGACATATATGGGAGACAAAATTTGTATATATAGGAGGAAAATGCAGGGAAACATATATGCACATACACACACCCACACACACACACACACGCGCACATATATATATATATATATACATATACGTACACATATGTGCACATACATATATATACACACACATATACGCATATACACGCACATATAGGAAAGCGGGATGTGCTGGAGCCGACCGGTTGCACCGGGTGGGAGGAAATTGCATGGGGGAGTTGGTATAATAACCTAAGCTTTGTAGTATTTGAAAGTATTAATAAGTTTGTGTATACAGGATGGTTTGAACTCTGACCTTTTGTTAATAAGATTGTGTTTGTCTTTGAATTTCAAGATGTTCAGGAGTTCTATACAACATAGTTGGCATCCTGCTCTATTATTTAAATAAGGTGCAGCTGATCCGATGATGGACCACCTGAGTTTGAAGCCTATGCATTTGTCTTTTAATTCCCAAATTCTTTTAGAAAGGGAGGTGCTGTTAGCCTTATGTCTGTGTTTCAGCGAGGACCGGTGGTTGTAGTATCTGGATTTCCAGGAGGTTGAGCACCCTATGTAGGTGAGTGTGTTAAACTGGGTACTCACCTCACATGAATATATTACGTTTTTCGCCCTACATGCGCCCTGTAGCGGGCACTCTGATGCACATCTGCAGTTGCATTGCATTGCGTTATTCGGTCGTGTGCTGCTAATCCCAGGCGGAGGTGTTGCAATACGAGTGGGGGCGTTGATATCCTCCTGGTTGTTGATGGGTGTAGTATTTCCTCTGTTGTGTTGGCGGGTGTTATTACTAACTGTTTGGGTAGTATGGCTGCCAGTCTGGTTATATTGTCTACTATCTAGATGAGGGGGGTTCTGTTGGTCGCTATAGTTTGCTCTTGATCTAGCTGTTCTAATATTAATATAGTTATGTTTAGCTATGAGGCAGCTCATGTTGGGCAGGGTAGAGTAGGAAATCCTAATGGTTTTGTTGGAGAAGATACTTCTATACTTATGGGTGGGTGGGAAGTTGTTGGAAATGATAGAGAATATTCTCTTACATAACTTACCCCTAACTGCTAAGTTGTAAGGTATGTTGAACCATATATATTTGCGTAATCGACTATTATCCCTTCTATTTCTCCTAATAGGATCTATATTGCTCTCGTCGGGAGGGTTGCTATTGTGTGCTATTCTATTAGTTCGCCTATTTCCTATACGTTGTATGGAGTTTAAATTAGAATTATCGCTAGTGTGAGTTGAGTGCTGAGTTCGATTATAATTGGGAGTTTTATGTCCGACGGACGTTCCCGGGTGGTCTACATATGATATTCTCTGGTTATACCCGGCACTATAGAGAGCCTGGTTGTAGTGTTGTGCGTGATTATTGAAAATTTCTCTATTAGAGGATAGTTTTGTAAGTCTGTCTGAGATGGCTTGGACCGTGGTGCTAATTATACAGGGTGGATGGTTGGAAGAGGTATGGATGTATTTGGTAGTTTCTTCGGGTTTCCTATACGGGTGGTGAAGGTGCTTATTCAAGTCTAACGTAACATCTAAGAAGTTTACTATTTTAGTATTGGTCATAAATTCTAGTTTAAGATTGAAGGATTTGAAAAAAAGCCTGATCTTTTTCCTAATTCTTTCTAGTTTACTCCTATTGTTGGTGGGGTATATGAAGAGAGCGTCGTCTCTGTATAGACCCCTCTGAAGATCCGGTACCTCGGAGAAAAGCTTCTTGAGCAGGTAGGCCCCGACCAAGTCAGTCACCTGAGCTGAATTGCTCGAGCCCATAGCCACATCAAAATTGTCGGGGGTATCGGATCTGGTCCAGAGTCTACCGTCGAATTCTATTATGGTTTTTCTAGCTAATAGTATTATGTCAATTTTTTCTCTGTCTATGAGTGAAAGGTTGCGGGCAAATATAAGGGATTTGTTAAGTAAGATGGGGGATATACTGGCGTAGTAGCTAGCTATGTCGAATTGGATGAATGAGTAGTTGGGCCTATTGGTGATAGTGTTAAACCATTCTAGCACATCGTCGGTGTTAATCCATAGTTGGAGTGGGATGTGGGGTTTGATGCGTGGGATCACCTTGACCAGGATAG
This sequence comes from Octopus sinensis, assembly GCF_006345805.1. Lineage (NCBI taxonomy): Eukaryota > Metazoa > Mollusca > Cephalopoda > Octopoda > Octopodidae > Octopus > Octopus sinensis. The sequence continues at coordinate 129,833,762 of NC_042999.1, read as the reverse complement.
TCTTGCTAAGTCTGCCGATATCCGATTTAGTCGGACAGATTAATCGTACTCCTACATTATCCGGGAAGTCTTTCTTATGGTCTTTAATAGTAATTTTGGGTACTTGTGGTTTGATAGGTTCCGTTCTGTCCAGGAGGTCTAATTTGCTCATAACTTCCTTGATTTTGTAGTTAATTTCCTTAAGGTTATCCGTAGAAGTAGTTTTATATTTTTTGCTAAGTTCCCTCATGATGAGCGATTTGTAGGTTTGGTAGTCTAACCTATACCAGTTCCCAGTCTTGTCGGCGGGTATGATAAGACTATCATCGTTCCTAAGTGAATGCAGGAAATCTTTAAGGCTCCTTAAGTGGGTGTTGGAAATGGTCTTATGTTTACTAATGTTGATGTTGGTAATGAGGTCGATTAAGTCTTTTTCAAAATTTTCCAGTGCGTAGTTAGAGGGTGGGTTTCTTCTGCTTTTAAATATCTTCCTGTGTGCTATTTCTTCTTGGTTAGAGTTGGGGTTGCTTTTCCCCGGGTTATCGAAATGGTAGGCCGCCCACCTGATTCTTCTAATAAAGTCTGTGGTCCGGTGGATGAGGGTCGTCGTGTAAGTTTTGTCGGAGTGGAGAGGTATGTCCTTGGGAGAGAAGTTAGTGTGAATCCTTTGAATCTTCATGCTTGGGTTCGTCAAGTACTAAAGGTTGTCGCGGTTACGTGGGATCAGATCCTAGTGACAACGTAGGTGAGTTGAGTATAGAAATTCGGGGTGAGTACTTGATAATTATAAGCACTTGTGTATACCGTTTGGTGGTGTAGGTGGTGGAGTAAATTGATCAAAATAAAAACATGATGCGAAGGATTCAGCGGTACATATGTTTCGGGCCTTTATTAGACAGATTTATAACAATGCATAATGTATGTCTGTGGCCTTCTTCAGCCGCGCACAACAGCTTCCACAAGGACATGTGTTACATCAAAAGTTCTTGGTTGGGGATGCAAATCCTCTCATTCGCGTACGACATAATGCGGCAGCAGCATAGAATTGAAGCGTCCATCTCTTTCTTCTCTCAATGTAGAATGAGGAAATTTGGATGTTGAAGTAATGTAAATAAATAAATACATATATAGACGTGAAGATGGAGGGGCGAGAATTCAGGACGAGGGATAAAAAATGTATAAAAAGCGTAAGTATAGAAAAATATAAAAATGTAGAGTATAAAGATATAAAGGGATATAAGGAGATGTAAAGGGGGTATAAAGAATATAAAGAGATATAAAGAAATATAAATAAATGTAAAGGCATAAGGTTATAAAGTAAAAATAGAAATAGAAATAAAAGTAAAAAGTAAAAAAATAAAAATAGGAATAAACATGATAAAAATGTAAAAAAATATAAAGATAAGGGATGTATAGAGGTTACGGACCAAACATGATGGTCAGGAGATTGATAAAATTTAGTTGTAGAAGTTTTGGGTGTCAATAAATCAACAGTGTCGTCTGGGGACCTAATGTGTTGTAAATCAGAGCTGTTGAGCGTTTAATCTGGTTCTTTGAATTAATTGGTCATCTAGTACATACATACCATCATGGATACATACACCCATATACACGCGTACATATACGCCTCCAAGCCTATAAGCATACACATGCACTCACGTGTAAACATGTACATAAACACACACATATGTACGCACGCGCGTACATATACATACATACACCAGAATATCCGCATGTATACACGGACATTATACGTGTACACACCCATATGTACATACGTGCGCCCATCTTTACATACACATACGCATATGCCCACGCTTTCAGGTTTAGATATAAGATATTAAAGGATGTATATAAGAACGTATGTAAAGAATCGCGCACTCACGTCTACACGTGCACGCACACACGGCTGTGTGTGCATATGTGCGTGCACATATACACTTACATACACACACAGAGACATACGCGCATATGGGTATAGCTATAAGATATTAAAAGATGTAAACAAATAGGTGTAAACATATGAATATAAGAAAACATGTAAAAAAAGAAATACGGGGTATGTACATCCAGACGTAGGTATTTACTCGTACATGTGTACATATATGTATACGTATACATACGTACACGGACGCTCATATAATCATAAAGTGGATCCATAGGTAAGTAAATAAGGGATAAGCAAAAAAAAAGACATATATAGAGATATAAAGCGATAAGTTAGGGGTAAGAATGAGGGTAAGGGTAAAAATTAGAAATAAAAGTAAGAAATACAGTATAAAATAAGAAATACAATGTAAAGGTTAGAAATGAAATATAAAAACTATAAAAATTATAAGAATTAAGATAAGGGATGAAAATAAAAATGAGAATAAATCGAAGTAGAATAAAGGTAAAAATAAAAGTAAAAATAAAAATAAAATAAAATAAAATAAAAATATAATTTGGTAAAGTTTAACATGAGATGAAGGTGGTTGAAAGTTAGAGGTGTGTGTTAAAGGTGCCCACGTAGGGGCGGGCGGGGGGAACTGAAAATTGGAAGGGTGGGAAGTGGAGTTTGGCGGTGTGCGTTCAACATCCGAGTTAGAAATGTGAAAGGGTATAGATATAGGGAAATAAAGAGACTATATAGGAAGGATATGGGTGTAGGGGAAGAAATATGTAGGGAAAAGAAGACATATATGGGAGACAAAATTTGTATATATAGGAGGAAAATGCAGGGAAACATATATGCACATACACACACCCACACACACACACACACACGCACACACACATATATATATATATATATATATATATATACATATACGTACACATATGTGCACATACATATATATACGCACACATATACGCATATACACGCACATATAGGAAAGCGGGATGTGCTGGAGCCGACCGGTTGCACCGGGTGGGAGGAAATTGCATGGGGGAGTTGGTATAATAACCTAAGCTTTGTAGTATTTGAAAGTATTAATAAGTTTGTGTATACAGGATGGTGTGTGTGTGTATGTGCATATATGTTTCCCTGCATTTTCCTCCTATATATACAAATTTTGTCTCCCATATATGTCTTCTTTTCCCTACATATTTCTTCCCCTACACCCATATCCTTCCTATATAGTCTCTTTATTTCCCTATATCTATACCCTTTCACATTTCTAACTCGGATGTTGAACGCACACCGCCAAACTCCACTTCCCACCCTTCCAATTTTCAGTTCCCCCCGCCCGCCCCTACGTGGGCACCTTTAACACACACCTCTAACTTTCAACCACCTTCATCTCATGTTAAACTTTACCAAATTATATTTTTGTTTTATTTTATTTTATTTTTATTTTTACTTTTATTTTTACCTTTATTCTACTTCGATTTATTCTCTTTACTTTTATTTCTATTTCTATTTTTACTTTATAACCTTATGCCTTTACATTTATTTATATTTCTTTATATCTCTTTATATTCTTTATACCCCCTTTACATCTCCTTATATCCCTTTATATCTTTATACTCTACATTTTTATATTTTTCTATACTTACGCTTTTTATACATTTTTTATCCCTCGTCCTGAATTCTCGCCCCTCCATCTTCACGTCTATATATGTATTTATTTATTTACATTACTTCAACATCCAAATTTCCTCATTCTACATTGAGAGAAGAAAGAGATGGACGCTTCAATTCTATGCTGCTGCCGCATTATGTCGTACGCGAATGAGAGGATTTGCATCCCCAACCAAGAACTTTTGATGTAACACATGTCCTTGTGGAAGCTGTTGTGCGCGGCTGAAGAAGGCCACAGACATACATTATGCATTGTTATAAATCTGTCTAATAAAGGCCCGAAACATATGTACCGCTGAATCCTTCGCATCATGTTTTTATTTTGATCAATATATATATATATATATATATATATATATATATATATATATATACATAAATACACATGCATATATTCATAAATATTTGTTGATTTATTTGACATCTGTTTCCAAGCTAGTATTGGGGTTGGGTGAGTATTCATTATTAAGACATTATTTTACAAGGTGATGAGTTGGCATGCTGCACGGAATTGTTGGCATGCTGCACGAAATGCTTATCAGTATTTCACCTGTTGCTGCATTCTGAGTTCAAATTCTGCTGAGGTCAACCTTGTTTTTCATTCTTTTGAGGTCGATAAATTAACCACAAGTGAAACACTGGGGTTGATGCAATCAACTAGTCCCCTCCCACCAAATTTCAGGCCTTGTGTCTTTAGTAGAAAAGATTATTTTACAGCTAACTGCTTGTCCTGTCATTAACTTTTACCCATTTTTCAGGTAAGAAATCTTTCTGAGGATTTTTTTCGATATCTTCATAAGATGTTGCATTCTATTGATGATATCAGTCAATGATTGATATGTTTCATAAAAACTGATTCAGATATTTATACTTCTACTGTGACTGAGTTTTGACCTACATGGCTGGAACAGATTTTTGTGTAGCTAAATATAACTTATTCTTTCCAGAAACTATTACAGATGTCATAAGGAATTGTAAATTTGAAAGAAAAAAGGCGAATGAGTTGATTATTAAACAAGGAGAAATTGGAGAAAAGTATGTAATTTCATCTACAATTTAACATTTTACTGTGTGACAATTTTTTCCAACTACTATCTTTATCTTTCTATTTTTTACTTGTTTCAGTCATGGGACAGTGATGGTGCATGGTTTAGTGGTTAGGGTATTCAGCTCATGGTTGTAAGGTTGTGGGTTCGATTCCTAGTGGTGCATTGTGTCCTTAAGTAAGATACTTTATTTCACATTGCTTCAGTCCACTCAGCTGGCAAAAATGAATGGTACCTGTAATTCAAAGAGCCAGCTTTGTCACATTCTGTGTCACACTGAATCTCTCTGAGAACTACATCAAAGGTATGCATGTCTGTGGAGTGCTCAGCCACTTACATAATAACTTCACAAACAAAGGCGCAGGAGTGTCTGTGTGGTAAGTAGCTTGTTCACCAACCACATGGTTCCGGGTTCAGTCCCACTGCATGGCACCTTGGGCAAGTGTCTTCTACTATAGCCCCGGGCTATAGTAAAGCCTTGTGAGTGGATTTGGTAGAAGGAAACTGAAAGCCCGTCGTATATATATGTATGCGTGTGTGTGTGTTTGTGTCTGTGTTTGTCCCCCCAACATCGCTTGACAACTGATGCTGGTATGTTTACGTCTCCGTAACTTAGCAGTTCGGCAAAAGAGACTGATAGAATAAGTACTAGGCTTAAAAAGAATAAGCCCTGGGGTCGATTTGCTTGACTAATGATGGTGCTCCAGCATGGCCACAGTCAAATGACTGAAACAAATAAAAGAGTAAAAGAGTAAAACTGTTTCATTAATGAGATCAACTGGAACCCTTGTCATCATAACCAATGGAGTGACACTGGACTGCAGCTATGTGAGGGCACTGTTTTGAAATGTTTAGTCAAACAAATTAAGCCCACTACTTAATTTTTTGAAGTTTGACAGTTATTCTATTGGTGTCTTTTGCCAAACCGCTAAGTTGCAGGGACATAAACAAACCAAAATGTGGTGACAGTGTGGGGCAAACACAAACCTAAAGACATGCGCACATGCACTCACACACACACACAAACTAGGCTTACACATAATTTCTGTCTAGTAATTTCACTCTCAAGGTATTGGTCAGCCTAGAGCTATAGTAGAAGACACTTGCCCAAGATGCTGTACAGTGAGACTGAACTCAAGACCACATGCTTACAAAATAAGCTTTTTAACCACACAGCTATGCTTGCATATAGAAAACGTGACAGAATAATTAGTATGCAGGGCAAAATGCTTAGCAGCATTTCTTCAATCTTTACTTTCTTAGTTCAAATTCTTCTGTAGTTGACTTTGCCTTTCATCCTTACAGGGTCGATAAAATAAGTACCAGCTGAGCATGGGGTTTGATTCAATCAACTTGTTCCCTTCCCTAAAACTGTTAGCTTTGAGCCAAAATTTGAAAGAATATTTATTCTCATATTGATGGTGATGAAAAGAGTGGATGGCTAAGTCAGTACTGGACAACCAGTTAGTGGAAGTGGTTCTGTTTGTGGAAATAAAGAAAACTAGAAAATTATAATGGGGTCTATTTCTATGAGGTGAACTGGACTAATTTAAACATTTAGTAACAAATTGTTTTTTATTTAGTCAAAAGGGCCAGCACTTTTAAGGGGTGGTGGTTAATTTGGTTCCATCAATGTCAGTATTTGGTTGGAACTTCATTTTATCAACCCGGGAAATATGAAAGGCAAAATTGACTTTAGCAAGATTTGAACTTAAAATATAAAGAGTTTGAATAAATATTTAAATAAGATTTTATAGTTTGCTTGAAGCATTGTATATGGAATACAACGTTGAAAGATTTAAAAGGCCAAACAATGCAAATAGATTTTAAGATGAGGTAACGTAAACTAAAGTAAGTTACCTGAAGAAGGAACTTGTATGTCCCAAATATTGGATACATATATGACCAAAGATTACCAGGTAACTTACTTTTAGTTTACGTTACCTTATCTTAAAATCTATTTGCATTGTTTGGCCTTTTAAATCGTTCAATGTTATGTAAATATTTAAATATTTTTTTGATGTTATTATTATTCTGTCTCTCCACCACCACTTACTCATTTTGCCTGTGTTCATTATTAGTTCTCAGAAAAAAGCAGCAAGTTGGCAGAATTGTTAACATGCTAGACAAAAAGTTTAGTGGCATTTCATCTGTCTTTATGTTCTAAGTTCAAATTCCAAGAAGCCCTACTTTGCTTTTCATGAAATAAGTACCAGTTGAGCACTGGGGTCAATGTAAATGACTAGACCTCCCCTTTCCCCAAAATTTCAAGCCTTATGTCTATAGTAGAAATGATTGTTAGTTCTCGCAAAGAAAATTAAAAATGATTTCAAATTTTGGCATAAGGCCAGTAATTTTGTAGCAGGGAGTAAGTCAATTGCATCAACCCAGTGTTCAACTGGTACTCATTTTATGAACCCCAAAAGGGATAACAAGCATAGTTGACCTTGGCAGAATTTGAACCCAGAATTTAAAAATGGACAAAATGCCATTAAGCAGTTTGCCCAGCATGCTAACTATTCTGCCAGCTCAATGCCTTAGCAACAAAAATTAAAAATGAGAAACAAAGGGAAAGTGTCAAGTGATTGATGATTATTAGAACAAGTTTAGGTAGTAGACTTAATATCTTGCCTGGTTTACCACCACACCACACCACACCTCCATAACACATAACTCAGTCAGAGGGAAAAGCAAAGTGCCAGTAAGTTTTTCCAGGGACTTTGAGATTAATGGGAAGAAGGTATCCACATTAAAGAGGTCAGGCACTACTGCATGTAACAGAGTGCACTCTGCTAAAGGCACTTTAAAAAGAAAAAAACAAAAATTAATAAAAACTTTACCTTGGAATGTCAGAGCTAATTTTGACTTTTATAAATTACTACTTAGACAGTAATTAACAATGAATTGGATAATATGGAGAGAAAATCAGATCTAACTTTTACAAGTTGACATTGACCAATGATAAAGAAGAAATAAATAAATTGCCTGATCACCAGTGTGATTAATGTATGTTTAGTTGGTACACCAACTGTAACATCTACGGGAATATATCTCAGAACACTTTCATCATCATCATCATCATCTTCATCAACATTTAACACCCGTTTTTGATGCTGGCATGGGTTGGATGGCTTGACAAGAACTGGTAAGGCCAGTGGGGCCGCACCAGGTTCCAAAAACTCTGTTTTGGCTTGGTTTCTATGACTTGATGCCATTCCTAATGTCAACTACTTTATAGAGTGTACTGGGTGCTTTTTACGTGGTACAAACAATGAATTTGATAGTTTGTACAAAGAGATTGTAAGTTGGGATCATTGCAATTAGTTCCCATTGAGATATCACTGTAGCTTACACTGATTAATAGTGAGTTAATATTTTATTTTACTTCAGAGCAATGGCTGTTGAGTAAAGTTAAGCTGAGCTGAGGGGAGAGAGAGAGAGAGAGAGAGAAGAGAGAGAGAGAAGAGAGAGAGAGAGAGAGAGAGAGAAGGGGGAGAGAGAGATCTGTATTGTAGTTTTTGTTTCATTTAACTTAATCAGAAATATCTTAAGTGGAATATGACAGTCATGCAACATATTTCATGTGCATAATGACAAATACGAGAGAGTATGAAAAAGTTCCCAAATTAGCTATGTTTAATAGAAAATAACTTATTTACCTAAGTTTTAACATCATCACCTTTGAAATAGTCATCTTGTGCAGCAATACTCTGGTTCCAGCATTCCTGCCACTTTTAGAATCCAACTTGGAAGTTGTTTCCTGTTAGTGAGTCAAGGGCCTTCTGCGGTTCACTCTGGATCCCGACAATGGTATTAAAACAGTGACCTTTAAGCTGCATTTTCATCTTGGAGTAGAGATGGCAGTCCACTGGTGCAAAATCTGGTGAATAGGGCAAGTGCAGATGCTATACCATGGTTTTGGTAAGAAACTCGCGAGTGAGGAGAGCACAGTGACTAGATGCATTGTTGTGAAGAATCCAATCATTCGTGTTCCACAGATCCAGTTGCTTTGGCCAAATGTCCTTCCTCAAATGCTTTAAAATGTCATGGTAGAACTCTTGATTGATGGTCTGGCCTTGGGGGATGAATTCTCAATGCAAAATACCACATTTCTTGGGGTGACACTTGTGGCAGATCTTCTAGATCACTCATCGTCTTCCAGAGATGTTCTTCCATTTTTGAAACACCCATGCCACTTGAAACATTGTGTACAACTTTCCAAGTTTAACACAAAATTTTATGCTGGCTTTTTGTTCCTGTCCATAACAAAATCGCTTACTACAGCACAAATGTTTACAAAAACACAAATTTCACAACTTGCAAAGTAAACACAACAATGTCACTTGGCACACTGCCTCATGGTCACTGCTAGCTCTCACTATGCTTGCAACCATGTGCTGCCATCTGTTGGCATCCTACAGAACTAGTTTAGGAACTTTTTGATACCACCTCACAAATATTATTTTAACTCTTTCATTTCATTATGTTTCAATGTGTCTTTTTTTTTAGTTGGTAAGGTGTGATTGAAGGAGATTTGGTTGCTAAATCTAACAAAATCCAGAGCACGAATAAACTGAAAGAGTTAGGGTAAATAAAAACATCAGTCAATAGCTAACACAAGTGATACAATTGCTCCAGAATGGAGGTGTAATCTAAATGAATGATAAGTTTTGGGTGAAAAACATGCCATGTGTGTTGATAGTGAAAGCTATTTGTGACTCTGAAAGATATGAGAGAAAATAGTGAAGTTAGATATTAATATGTTGGATCTCAGAGATATGAGGCATGATACTGGATCAAGAGAGTGAAATACTATACATACATAGTAGACATATGTATGATGTACATATGTATGTATGTATTTATGTATGTATGTATGTATGTATGTACGTACGTATGTATGTATGTATGTATATATATGTATGTGTGTGTGTATAAATTTTGTGGATAGTGTAACCAATTATATCAATCCCAGTACTTAACTGGTACCATGTTTATCAACTCTGGGAGAGTGAAACCAAACTTGACTTCAGTTGGAACTTGAATTCATAAGGTAAATGGACGAAACAAAATTCTGCAAGGTGTTCTGTTTGATTCCTTACCAGCTTTGACATCTTTCCTTATCTAATAAGATACTGATAACATGATTTTAGAGATGTGCTCATCAAGCAAATGATTTGATTTGAGACTGTGTGTTTAAACTAAATCAATTACAAAGAAGACATATTAGTCATTCAAAAATGCACAAAACTTGTTGACATGACTGAAACATTTATTATTTGGTGTCAAAAACTTTTGTTGTATCAACTGCAACCTGGTTACTGTTGCAGTTCCACTGCATCTTTCTTATTAGATACTAAATAATAAATGTTAAAGTGAATATAACAGTCTTTGTGTGTTTTTGGAGGGTTAATATCTGTTATGTGGAGGTGCAATGGCCCAGTGGCTAGGGCAGCAGACTCGCGATTGTAGGATTGCGGTTTCGATTACCATACCGGGTGTGGTGAATGTGTTTATTGAGCGAAAACACCTAAAGCTCCACAAGGCTCCGGCAGGGGGTGGTGGCGATCCCTACTGTACTCTTTCGCCACAACTTTCTCTCACTCTTTCTTCTGTTGGCCTCCTCGCTTAGCCAGTGGGGTGGCATCATTCGAAGGCTAAAACAATGCGAAGCACATTGTGACGAGCAGTGTGTAGCAACATCTGATAGCCTGGTTGGTCATGGTGATCACGGTGAATATGTGTTACACATGCTGTTATTGATAATAGTTAGTATTGCTGTTTTACTAAGGTGATGAGCTGGCAGAAAAGGTTAGCCCATCAGGCAAAATGCTCGGTGGCATTTTGTTTGTCTTTACATTCTGAATTTAAGTGCTGTCAGTGTCATCTTCGCCTTTCATATTTTCATGGTTGACAAAATAAGTACCAGTTGAGTACTGATGTGGGGGGGGGGGTGTCGATGTAATTGACTTACCCACTCCCTGAAACTGCTGGCCTTGTGCCATAATTTAAAACCAATATAGTTATGTTTTACTGTCAAATATCATTATTTATTGGTTAAATATTTTCTTTGTCTCTTTAGAATGTTCATTGTTCTGAAAGGCTTGCTGTCAATCTATGTTCAAGATTTATTAAATGATGTTGACCAATTAAATGTGATAAATTCCATGTGTAAAGGTGAACTACTAGAAGATAGGTCTATATTAGGAGAATATAAGGCAAGCACAGGTAAGTTTTATAAACATCTGAATATGCATTACTTTACAATAATTTGGTTCTGCATTTGATCTCATTTTGTGATGCTTTAGTGTCCTCTACGGCTGCCTTCGATTGCTCGATGCTTTGCAAGTGCAATGTGGTTTGATTGAAATGCCACAAAAGCATGTCATATGTATGTATGTATGTATGCATGTATGTACGTATGCATGCATGTATGTATGTATGTATGTACGTATGTATGTACGTATGTATGTGTGTATGCATGTACGTATGCATGTACATATATATGTGCATATATGTA
>NC_042999.1:129687652-129817652 GCF_006345805.1 Octopus sinensis | reverse complement strand
CTGGTTCCGTATCCCTTTGAGCAACATCATATTCACTCATTCATCCACAAACACTCTCCAAGCTTTCCTATCATTTATAAACTCTCTTGCCTATCACTCCAACACCTCTAACCACCAAAGCTTTCCTCACTCCATCCATCCACACAAACCGAGGTCTGCTTCTGGTTCTGCTGCCTACCACTTCTACCTTCATCACCCTCCTTACTATCCACTCCTCAGCTATCTGCTTCATGCGACCAAACCACCCCAACATTCGTCAATCCATTTAGGTTGTTAGTTTTTCTCTCATTCCTGCTTACCTTCTCACCTCCTCATTCCTCATCCAGTCCACCCATCTCAGCTCAAACATATTTCATCTCAAACACATCTAGTCACCTCCTTTCTGCCTTTCTCATTCCCCATGTCTCTGCACCATATAACCATGCAAAATCTGACAGTGAATTAAAATCAAAAGTGGAGTTTTTTGTGCATTTTGTTTGCAAAAAATAAAGAAATAACAGTAATAACGTTTAATAAATGTTGCTTATTGCAAGTTATGGATGATTTAAGGTATTTTCGCACCCAACATCACAAATTGCGTCTGAATAAACATTGCTGGACAGCAAATAGAGACTCGAACATTGCTTAGAAAATAATTTTCATTTTAATCTCATGTATAATATGCACTAGGGATTTCGACCTTTAAATTTTGGGAAAAAAATGCGGATTATACTCGAGGATTTACAGTATTTCATGTTTTTTTTAACCCTTTAGCATTTAGTTTGGAAACATCCTGCTCCAATTATCCTATTTGAAACTGGCCAGATCTGATCTCTTACACCTACTCTACAAAATCCTCCAAAGAAATAAAAAATCACATCATTGAAATCTCAAAGCTATGAGATAATGCATGATTAAGTCAAAAACAATGCGAATATATAAGCATTGCAGTCAACAAAGTAATCTTAATGCTAAAGGATTGAAATAATTGAAAGTAATATTTCTAAAATTAGGTTTTCTTGTTATCCAATAAGTGGAAATGTGTAAATAGTCAAACTGATTATTCTTGTCTGCTGAAAATTTTTGACTTAAGTTCTTTTGTCTTTTTAGAGAGAGATATTTGAAAGAAAACCTAAAAGTGATGGAAAAGAACCGAAGTAATTATCGTCAGCTATGTCTATTAGGCACCAATGAACACATTGGTAAGTATTAAAAAAGCCAAAGAAACCGCTTTATTTAATCCTTTTACATTAAAACCAGCTCAAATATTTTATATTTTATGTTTAAACCAGCCAGATTTTATCTCTCACACCTACACTACAATGTCACTGTAAAAATGCAACAATCACATTACTGAACTCTCAAATCTATGAGATAATGTATAATTAATTCAAAACAATGTAAATAAATAAGCTTTATAACTGACAAAAAAATCTGAATGCCAGACAGTGTTAGACAGCAAAAAATATGCTCTGGTTGTTAGGGATGATATTAAATTATAAAACATGATATTAAATTATGAAACATGTATTATTAAAATCTATAATATACAAGATGGAAGATGTGTGGACAGCCACTTATGCAGCACTTTCAAAGATGCCTGCTCCAAACGGGGACTTTTGGATATAGATGATCAATATAATGATGCACTCAAAGAGGCCTCTCTGTGTCGTTCTCTGCACAAGCTCCAACACTTTTTGGCAATAATGCTGGTTTTCTGCAACTTGACAGATGCACATTCACTTTGGAATAAATATGAAGACTCAATGTACCATGACATTTTTCTGCAGACACAGCAAAAACGATACCCTTTTCATTCCAAAACTTCTGCTAACCCCAACAGACTGCTCCTACACTATGCAGAGACTTCAGTCCCCTATCAAACTCAGCTTGCCATGACTATTAACTAAGCACAAAGTCAGTTGCTGAAAGTTGTCAGATTGGACCTTCAAACATCGTGCTTTTCACATGGACAGTTGTATGTCAGTTGCTCCAGAGTTGGCCATCCAGACACATTATTCATCTATGCTCCTGAAGGAAAAACCAAAAATGTTGTCTACAAAGCAGCCCTACAGTAGTTATTCCTTTGCTGCAATTTCCACATCTACACTAAACTGTAGCCATTAGCAATCAGACTTCCTGCAAGCATTTCGATATTTTGCTTCATTTCCCTAATTGCTTTTAACAGTACATTACCTTCAATGACACTTCTTACTTCATGCACGCTATTGACTCATAAGCATGCTCTGACATTTATTTTTGTACGTGCCATTATTCTATTTGTGTGTCTGCTATAAATGTTTGCTTTTCTTTATCATACATGATTTTCATTGAAAGAAAGCTCCAATGCGGTTGTGTCAGGCATTACAAGAAAAATAAGTACACAATACAAAATGCTTCAAGATATAGAATCCCTAATGTCTACTGAAATTGCAATCTCATTTCATTTATTACTAACTGCCAAATTTGTGTTAAAAAAAAATTTATTCATTACCTAAGTTGCTTAATACTTAATTCAACTTAAACCACCCACAGGAGTGCACCATCATAATATTATATTATTATTATAATAAATTTGAAGGACGGGTGCATTTGCTAGTTATTAATAGATGCAGGTATGGCTGTGTGGCTTAGAAGTAAACAGAAGCTGTCTGGAAGCTCATAGGATGTTGCACTCACAATTGCAAGATTGTGGTTTCAATTCCTTGACTGAGTGCTGTGTTGTATTCTTGAGCAGAACACTTCATTACACATTGCTCTGTGATCATTTCACCATCTGACATGTGGTATGTCATGCACCTGTACAGGTAATGTTAATTTGATGTCGGAAGTAAGCTTATGTGTGCACAAGCATTTGATCACTATAAACAAATCATTTGTTTGGTTGTCCAGAAAGAAATTACAGAACCCTCATAGTCATCTAATGACAGGAGAGTCCATTATCTCATTTTATATTAAAACAGCTGTAAGATGTAGTTTATATTCATATTTGTATTTATTTATATTCACTTATACATACTGTACTTATTGTATCTTATTACTCATTGATGTACATTGTTTTGTTCTATATTATTATGTTTGACCTTAATGTTCATATGTAGTGGTTTAATAAATTATGTGATTGGGTATTATCTGGTAGTTGATTATTGATTAAGATGTATTTCTCCATTTTCTTATTTTGTATATATATATATACATACATACATATACATACATACATATATATATATATATATATATATATATATATATATATATATATATATACACATATACACACGCACACACACATACACACACACACACACACACACATATATATATATATATATATATTGTGTGGAGGCACATGGTCTAGTGGTTAGAGCAGTGGACTTGTGGTCGAGAGATTGCAGGTTCAAATCTCAAACTGGGTGATGTGTGTATTTATGAGCAAAACACCTAAGCTCCACACAGCTCTGGCAGAAAGTAATAGTGAACTTCTGCTGACTCTTTTGCAACAGCTTTCTCTCACTCTTTCCTCCTGCATCTAGCAGTTCACCTGCGACAGATTGGTGCCCCATCCAGGTGTGGAACCTAAATGCCAATAAAACCAGGAAACTGGCCTTTATGAGCAAGGCATGTCTTTGAGTTTCTCACCCCCATTGCTTGACAATCAGTGTTGGTTTGTTTACTTCACTGTAACTTAATGATTTAGTCAAAGAGACCAATATAATAAGTGCTAGGTTTAAAAAGAAGTACTAGGGTCAATAAGTTTGATTAAACAGTTCAGGGTGATGCCCCAGCATGGCCACAGTCAAATGACTGAAACAAGTAAAAGAAAACATAAAAGATTAAAAAAAAACCTAAACTAAAATTTCAAAATAGAAAATGTATTTTAAAAAACAGACATAATCATTTTTTTAAAGTCATGGAAATGTTTTATTCTTATTGATATCCTAGTTAATTCTTCTGTTTATTTTTAATAAAATATATTTTTCAGAATCAAAACACACATTGGATTAGGAAAATTTCTTATCATATTATTCATATTAAGTGATTTCTTAAATAAACACAAGTTTTGGCCTTACGGAAAAAAAAAAAAAATCAGTTTTGAAGGCAATCAAGTTATTCTTAATAATGTAAATGACATTGTATATTTCAAATATTCTAATTATCACATTGAATGATAGAGTGAAAACAGCTGGCTTAGTCTTGTTGCTTTACTTAAATTCAACAGTTGATATTTTATTTCAGGTACTGTACTGCACTGTGTTTCTTCTCAAAGCACTTAACTCTTTGCAGTTCATTCCCCGTAATAATGAGATACTGTTCACTTAAGTAAGTAGCTGATGTACAGTATAATTAACAAATGTTTTGTTAGTTACTGTGCTGGCTCAAATCTTTGTAAAAGCTGTGGAGAAGGCTAAGAGGAATATTATTCTGTATCAGGAACACCTACAATGTTGTTCCAAAATCATAATCATTTATGGGGTTGGAGTAATAACTAATCTTGAAAATAATTTATTTTTAGGTTTAATAGAACACTGTCTTGGTCTAGGGACATATATAGAGACTGCAATCACAACACGGACGTCACATCTTATGGTCTTAGAAAAACGTCATGAAGACTTATTTCTGAAGAAAACCAACAATGGGTTACAAAGCAATGAACATTTTCAGAATGCTGCCTATTTTAGGTTATTACTGTATGCTCACCGCTGTCCAATAACTGATTCGAGTTCTATTTTTAAATATTTTCTGCTAAAATTACAAGATGAATCTATGTTACTTGACCTCCGTAAACAGAAAACTGTCACCCCAGTGAAGAAACAAACTTTACCTAATAATCAAACATCTAAACAACAAAAAGAAGATAAAAACAGAATTGGTATTTCTAATATTCAACTATCAAGGATGAAAAGACCTGTATCAGAATCTTTTGAAAAGCAACTGCAGAGACAGAATACAGAGAAGCTTATTCTTTCACATGTACAACAATTATTTCTTAAGTGGAAAATGTACACTAAAAGTAACAAAAGAGTTTTGAAACCAAGACAAGATGAACAAAGAAATGAAGTGAAGGTTAAGCTGAAATGGTGATTATTTAAAGTATTCACATATAACAACACACCTTAATGTATTTCCTCTTATATTGTTGAAACACTATTTTATCTATAGGTAAGTTTCATTACATATTGTGTCATCACCATACCCCCCCCCCCAAAAAAAAAACCCATTAAATTAAAGAAAAAGACATGTTTACATAACTTTAAAATTATAATTTTAGAAAGATGAACAAATTCTCTGGTTTTACTGGAAATAATTTTATTAAAATAAAGAGGCAAACTCAAATGACCTGAATGACACACAAGCAAAAATGAGTATACACCTAATGAAGTGCCAAATAAGTCTTTTTGAGTTTCCATCCAATTAATGTATTCTTCATTCAATCTTAGATTAAACATTAGGAAATGTTTTATTTAATTTTATGAATTTAAAATAGAAGCATCAATTTAAGAATAAAGATTTTATATTTATACATGTTTCCAATAACTAGTATAGTTTGTGTGAGCAAAGAACTGATATAGTTTTTCTAAGGTATTTAGGAGTATTTCATTGCACTAGTTTCTAGTAGAATATTAGTGTAAATGGTCCAAAAGTGATATGATTTCTTGCATGTTGAAATTATATATGAATGGCCAGCTGTGAAGTTGCTGCTACAAAACATATAGTAACATCATCAGCTCCTCAAATTATAGTGATTATTTTGACTAATCATAAGGACCCTTCTACATTACACTTGAGGATTTCCACCATAGTATATTGCTGGTACTTATTTCATATATTCCAGGGATGGACAAAATTTGTAAACTGAGTCACAGTATTAGATAACATAAAAGCATCTACTTCAAGTATCATTAACTCTATTTCATGACCTATCCTATTTTAAATCAACAGTGTGTAATTTTAAACAAACATTAAATAGTATTTTAAAATTACTTGAATGAGTTTTCTATCCTTTAAAATAATTTCCATTATCAGTTTTGAAGCTTAACAATAGCTTTTATTCATTTAGATTTTATTTTTCAGTTTCTATAAGTTATCACCTTTTACTTTTATTTTTAGTTTCTTACTTCTTAGCTATTTCCAAAGCACCTTCTTCAATAATTTTTAGCAACTATTTCCTGGTTATTAATGTCATTAATAGATTTACCTTCATCACTTGCCACCAATTTCATTGACATCTTCCTGCCTTACTGTAAATACAATTATATTTGCTAACACTTTCATAACTGACAGTTACTAATGAATTTTCATTAAAATTTATTTCATTATCATTGATAATAATTTGCTTGCAGTTTAGCTTATTAACACTCTTTACTAACAACAGTCAGTTTAAGGATGGTAGACATACCATTAGTAACTGTCAGTTATGAAAGTGTTAGCAAATATAATTGTATTTACAGTAAGGCAGGAAGATGTCAATGAAATTGGTGGCAAGTGATGAAGGTAAATCTATTAATGACATAAATAACCAGGAAATTGTTGCTAAAAGTTATTGAAGAACATGCTTTGGAAATAGATAAGAAGAAACTAGAGATAAGAGCAAAAAGTGATAACTTATAGAAACTGAAAAATAAAATCTAAATGAATAAAAGCTATTGTTAGGCTTCAAAACTAATAAAATGAAATCCTATCAAAATGGAAATTAATTTAAAAGGATAGAAAACTCATTCAAGTAATTTTAAAATAGTATTCAATGTTTGTTTAAAATTATACGATGTTGATTTCAGACAATGTTTTTTTCTGTAAGATAACCTAGATATTTAACTTTTATTTTCTAAGATAATCTATGCATTTAACTATTATTAACTTTATTTCATGTTCTATCCTATTTTAAGAAGTCAAGTAATATTTCAGATCCATTGAAACATGCAAATAAGATAGATATTTGCTACAGCTATCAATGAAAAATAAGGATAATATAAATAGCATTGTTAAACATCAGAATCAATAATCTCTGAGAGTTCATAAATATCTTCTTGAGTACTCTGGCCTAGAGCACTGGATGAAAAACGTCCACATACCTGAAAGAGAAAAATAAACTGAAAAAAGTACTTCTAAAGAAGGTAAACATTCATACATCAAAATAAACCACTTTTTTCTTTGATGTTATAAAAATTGTATACAGAAAATAAAATAAAATTGAGATTTAAAATATCAGTTTGGAATGCAGAAAGCAGATATATTTACTACAAATTTCATTACTCTTAACAGCAGAAACCAATTTTATATACCAATCTATCTTTTGTTAAAGAATGTCAAGATTGAAACTATTTTCTGTTGATATATGTCAAGTTTACTGAAGCAATATGGCTTGCAAAAAATATAAATTCTATTTTTTGGTAGATGTTTAACATCATTACTGGAATAAACATGAAATTTAATTTTGCAATGAAATGGTTAACCGATTAGCATTTAAACTGGTCATATATGGCCAAAATATTCTACCTGCTTTATATGCAAGCTGACCAAATCTGGCGCCTCACATCTACTCTACAATGGCATTCTAAAAGTAAACTACCACATCATCAATATCTCAAAAGTACGAAGTAATTCATGATTAATTCAAAACGATGTGAATAAATAAGCATTACATTAAACAGAATTATTTGAATGCTAAATGGTTAAATAGCTATAACATCAATACAGTAATGATATATATATAAACATACATATAAATAACAATAATATTATAACAACAAAGATAAGTCCCTATCAAGCTAATTGCTGAATGTAACTATTAATTTTATATTACATTGATCCTTGATAAGGATATTAAAGCCACACAATACGATTTTCTTCTCATATATAAAACTAAAGTCATGTGTAGATGTGACAGATCAATAATGTTAAGGTTTATAATTATGTGAATTTTATTCTTTAGAAGTGATTAAGATTTTGAAGTGCTGGCACAATGGATGTAAGGATAAACTATGTTAATTGCAGTGATTAATATCCTTAAATTAGACAGCTTACACTCTTCTTCTTCTTCTTCTTCTTCTTCTCCTTCTCCTTCTTCTTCTCCTTCTTCGTCTACATCTTCGTTGTCGTCGTCATCATCATCATCAATTAACATCCGTTTTCCATGCTGGCATGGGTTGGATGGTTTGACTGAGGTCTGAAGAGCCAGTGGCTGCACCAGGCTCCAATCTGGTCTGGTAGAGTTTCTACAGCTGGATGCCCTTCCTAATACCAACAACTCCAAGAGTGTAGTGGGTGCTTTTTACGTGCTACTAGCACAAGAGCCAGTAAGGTGGGCTTGGCAATGATCATGTTAGGATGGTACTTTTTACATGTCACCAGTACAGGGGTACTGGTGTCGGTCACGATCGGTTGGTGCTTTTTACATGCCACAAGCACTGGAGCCAGGCGGACCTGGCAACGAACACATTTGGATGGTACTTTTTATGTGCCAATGGCACAGGAGCCAGCCAGGGATCACTGACCCTAGTTACGATATTGGTTTTACTTGACTCAACAGGTCTTCTCAAGCATATCATATCGCCTGATGCACCAGGAGTATTTTTAACAGGGCTGGACATGTGTGGCTGCCATCTCACTTTAGTTGCTGGGTCTTCTCAATCACAGCGTATCTCCAAAGATCTTGGTCTCCTGTCATTGCCTCTGTGAGGCCCAATGTTTGAAGGTCATGCTTCACCACCTCATCCCATGTCTTCCTGGGTCTACCTCTTCTACAGGTTCCTTCTACAGTGAGGGAGTGGCACATCCTCACACAGCTGCTTTCATTCATATGTAACACATGGCCATACCAGCGCAGTCACCTTTCTTGCACACCACATTTGATGCTTCTTATGCCCAACTTTTCTCTCAGGGTGCTTACACTCAGTGGATCAAAAAAGCTTGATTTCTTTTAAGCCTACGCATGTCCTCAGCATTCACGGCCCATGTTTCACTGCTGTTTAGCATAGCAGTTTGCACATATGCATCATACAGTCTATCTTTCACCCTGAGTGAAAGCCCTTTAGTTGCGATGTTTTCTGTACATCTTCAGTGTTTATTGCCCCAGTGCATCTGCCACACACAAAAACTATTTTCCCGTTTAACCTTCCTTTGATATTGCTGCACCTCTTATGTGTCCATAGCTTACACTGAGTACATCGTATGAAGTTTCTATCCACACCTTTTCTACAGATCGAGTAGGACCATCTACCTGAAGGGTGTTGTGATTTGACAGCCTTCCTACTTACTAAGACTTTGCTTTTGGCTAGGTTAACCCTAAGGCCCTTCGATTCTAGACCTTGCTTCCACACCCTAAAGTTCGTCTCCAATTCTGGCAGTGACTTGGCTATTAGAGCAAGGTCATCAGCATAGAGGAGTTCCCAGAGGCAGCCTGTCTTGAATTCCTCTGTTATTGCCTGGAGGACTACAATGAATAAGAGGGGGCTGAGGACTGATCCTTGGTGAACCCCTACTTCTACTCAGAATTCTTCACTATACTCATTGCCAAACTTCACCTTACTGACAGCGTCCCAGTACAGAGCTTGTACAGCTCTTACAGCCACTCATTTATTTCCAGTTTCTGCAATGACCATCAGATAAGAGATTGGGGGACCCTGTCAAAGACTTTCTCCAAGTTAATAAAAGTCAAGTACAAAAGTTGCTTCACCAGAAATATAGTATCAGTAGTGCTTCTGCCTGACACAAAACTGAACTGCATCTCATCTAGACTCTCTTCCTAATTAGTTGAGCTCTGACCCTCTCTGTAACTTTCATCACCTGATCCAATAATTTGATACCACTGTAGTTATTTCTATCTACTTAATTGTAAATATGTAAACCGTATATATAATTGCCACTACAAGTTCATACTGGAAAGGCACCTAGTTGTAAAATTACTAACAAAACAATTCAAATGAGCTTAAGTAAAAACCTCTAGAAAGTCTTTTAACTTGCTGGAAATAGCAGCCAGTCTCCTTCAAATCACACATTGCTGTTTTAAATAAAGGAAATAATGGACAATGTAGCCCCTTATATGCAAAAGAATATGAGTATAGTTGGAATCCTTTTGATGATTGGTCTCCTTGGTCAGGACTTACCTGGAGATAAACAACAATATAAATTCAATTGCTTTATGAAAAGGTATAAAAACCAATTCATGTGATAATACAGTTAAGAAGCAAATACTATTTTAAATTTTTATCAGTATACAGGTGCAGGCTTGGTTGTGTGGTAAGAAGCTTGCTTCCCAACCACATGGTTCCAGGTTCAGTTCAACTGTATGGCACCTTGTGCAAGTGTCCAATCAAAGCTTTATGAGTAAATTTGTAGATGGAAATTGAAAGAAGCCCATTGTATATGTGTGTGTATATCTTTGTCCATGCTTGACAACTAGCATTAGTGTGTCTACATCCTGGTAACTTAGTGGTTCAGCAAAAGAGGCCAATAGAATAAGTATCAGGTTTAACAAAACAAAAAAAAAGAAAAGAAATACTGAGGTTGATTCATTTGATTAAAAATTCCTCAAGGCAGTGCTCCAGCATGGTCACAAGCTAATGACTGAAACAAATAAAAGATAAAACACAGAAATTTATATGAGAACCTTATTATACATTCTAGGAGTAAAGTCCCCCTTTGGTCATAAATGACTATGGGATTGCACTTAGAAAGTTCCCCTCTGAGGCACAAGTGCAGGCAAGGTTGTGTATGGAAGACCAGCAGTTGCCCATGCATACCAGCCTCCCCTCTCCAAACCACCAATTTTATCCAAAGGAAAGGCAAAGGCTGATACAGCTTGGCACCAGTGATGTCGCAACTCATTTTTAGAGCTGAGTGAACTGGAACAATGTGAAATAAAGTGTCTTGCTCAAGAGCACAATACAAAGCCTGATCTGGAAATTGAACTCACTACATCATGATTGTGAGCCCGATGCTCTAACCACTGAACCATGCACCTTCACTATGCTAGGAGTACATATCACTTATTTACATTCTGTATTACTATACTAGGAGTGGTAGGTAAGAAATTTGCTTTCCACCCTCATGGTTCTGGATTCAGTCCTACTGTGTGACATCATGGGTGTCTTCTACTATAACCCTGGGCTGATCAAAGCCTTGTGAGTAGATTTGATAGATAGAAGCCAATAGAAACCTGTTGTATGCATGTATGTAAGTACTTTGTGTGTGTGTGTGTGTGTTGTTCCCACCATCACTTGACAACAGCTGTTGACTTGTTTACATCCTCGTAACTTAGCAGTTTAGCAAAAGAAACCGATAGAATAAATATCAAACTAAAAAAGGAAGAAGAAAAAAGAGACTAAGTACTGAAAATGAATAAAAGATAAATAAATGAAAAAAAATATTGCTAAAATAACTTTTCTTACAGTCTTTGGTCTTTGTGTTAACTTCTTGTGATCACACACTTGGTTGTCATAAACATCAATTGAAAGATTACGCTTCTTTGCCCATGACGCGTCAACATTTCGCAAGTTAGCTGGTTTAGATAGCAATGATCTGTCTGAAATAAAAATTAAATATAACTGAACTTGAGATATGGTTAAAGAACAGATGAAAATAATAACACAATAAATGAAAATATCTTAAAACTATAAAATGAAAATGTCATCAAATCAATAAACATTAAACTATGCACTACATCACGAAGTCCAAAATTTACAGGTGACTGATTTTCATCAGTTTACTTAGATATCCAGCCATTCTCATCTGTAACAAATATTGGCATTTTGAAAGACACCCTCAATTTTATTGCCAATGTTTCAATATATAAAATACAACCATACCAGAGCTAAGCTTTGATATTTAATGAAATGATGCTGTTAGCTGAAGCAATGTACCAGTTTCACAAATATCAGGCTGTTCTATTCTTCATGCCAGTAATATTATTCCTGTCATTTATAAAAGCAGAATAAGTCACTTTATGTTGTAGCAAGAACAACTTGTGTTGTTGTGTAGAGAGAAGACTGCTCTGGTTTGGTCATGTGATGTGGATGGATGCCGGCAGCTCCATAAAGAGGTACTGATCTCTCAAAGTGGATGGAACACATGGAAATGGGAGACTCAGGAAGACGTGGGATGAAGTACTGAAGAACAACCTCAGGAAGCTGAACCTTTCAGGTGAGATGACAAAGGACTGAGATACCTGGCCCCTGGCCATACTCAAGAAGATCCACACCCCACAGCAGAAGTGTTAAAACCGATCCTTCTGGTGGTGTAAAGCACTTGTGGCAGAGTCACATAAAAGCACCCATAGCAGTGCCACATAAAGCACCCATGTGGCACCACATAAAAGTATCTGTGCAATGCCTCATAAAAGAGCCATGTACAAGTGCCTGTGCAGTGCCACATAAAAGCATTCAGTACACTTTGTAAAGTGGTTGGCATTAGGAAGGGCATCTAGCTGTAGAAACCATCCCAAATCAGACTGGGGTCTGGTGCAGCCACACCAGGTTGCCAGCTCTGGTCACACCATCCAACCCATGATAACATGGACAATAGAAGTTAAAAGATGATAATGATGATGTAATTACATGATAACGATCATGTAATTATCGGCTCACCACACTAATTTGTTGCGATTGGCTAAAATATCCATTGCATGAGTTTTGGGCCATTTGTTGTGATTACCTAAATATTGCACAGGAATTGGATCGAAAGTTCAATCATGTTTCACATAGCATATTTTAAGCGACAATCTCTGTATGTTTTCTGGCGCCCACTTTGCTCCATAAATTGGTTCAACTAACATTTCCCTTGGAGATAGGTGAGAGCTGTCATTGAGATGAGTTGCAAGAACCAGCCGTCCAAAGAAGAATCAACACACAACGAAGTCATATAGCCAATGATGGGCTAAGCTTAATTATCAGGATGATGGAGAAACAACAACCCCACAAGTCCATGCACCTTCACTATATATACGTGTGTATGTGTGTTTATATGTATATATGTTATAAGTATACATCTGACTGATGATTACCTAGATTTATAAATTACTATACTTACAACCATACGAAGGTGTGACAGGTTCAGATCTCTGTTGAATAGGTGTAGCAATTCTCCAGGCTTGGTTTTCAACCTAAAAATAAAAGACACAACTATAAATGCGTTTTGTACATACATGCACATACACACACACACATATTAATCAGAATTTACAGTACCATAGATCTATCACAGTTGATTTTGCCGGTTGGCTTTACAGACGATATTATATAACTGGGAAATTATCTAATATTTGTGCTATTTAGAGGTGGCAGGTATGGTAATATGGAAACTGCTCTCTGTTACTGGAGGTGCGGAAGTATCACATTCAATTTGTAGGTGTTGTGAAGTAGATGAAAGTTGCAGGAGATAATTGAGGGAATTATCAAGATTTATGTCCCTTGGCCCCTCAACCAGCTTTGGTCTCTGGAGAGACAATGCTTTGGCAATACTGAAGTGGTGTAAATCAGTGAGCTGGTAGAATCGTTAGCACACTGGGTAAAATGATTATCAGCATTTCGTCTATCTTTACATTCAGAGTTCAAATTCTGTTGTGGTCGACTTTGCCTTTCATCCTTTCGTGGTTGATAAATTAAGTACTAGTGAAACACTGAGATCTATGTAACTGACTTATTTTCTCCTTGCAAAATTCTGGCATTGTGCCAAGATTTGAAATCAATATTGAGGCAGGATGGTTACACACTTGATAAGCTTAGGAAGGACCTTGCTCACACCATGAATTTTCTTGGTCTCAAGATCACAATTGAAACCCTCCTGAAGACAGTTGATTTCCTTGATGTAACTTTGGACTTAGAATCTGGTGCCTATAGGCCATTTAGGGAGCTAAATGAGAGGCTGGCAACATTAAGAGAGCTTCTTGTCATCCAGCTGCAGTGTTCTGGAACCTAGCGAAGGAGGTCAGCAGTAAAGAGATTTTCAATGTTGTTGCCCCATACTATAATGAGTTTCTGTCAGCCCAACCCTAACCTCGCTAGGAGAAAATGCTACCAGAAAGTGTTGTGCTCTCTCTTCCCCAAGAGAAACTTGTGTGGCTAAGATCTTCCTTAGCTTAGTGGGTAAACACTTTCCTTGAATGTATAGGCTTTGTAAAATTTTTAATAGATGCATTTTAAGAGATATATATTAGTGACAGAGGCAGCATTAATACCAAAATGTAATATTTATTTCCACTTAAGCATGTATGTTCAGTTAGAACAAACTTTACTGTGGTAGATACCATAAGCAAAACTCTCATATAGGCTTTTGATACAAAATGCATGCTAATTTAAGAGCTTCTTTTAGCTGTGGTAGATCCCCATCTGAGAGAGAAGCAGGATGCTCATGCAGAATTAACCTCACATGTCCCCTTTGTGGCCAGTGTAACACAGAAATAGTTGAATGTGAGGCAGAGGTAATGTTACAAGCTAATGAACCACTTTTCATTTTTTTTGCAGTGCTATTGCTTCTTAGAACGACAAGTTTACAACATCTATTTGAGATTTAAGTGATTTGGTCATGGACTTAAAGTGGCATTTTTGATATGAATCACTCAGATTATTCTTTGACATCCTATTGACTGGTAAACCACTTCCCAAGGAAATATTTTAAATTTATACATAAATTTACTAACCAAGGTGCGTAACATATCAACTTTTTGAAATGCCATTTTCTTCAGTGTCCTCTCCTGTCTAAGTGATTTCTTTATATTGCTTAGGCTTTTTTGAGATACTTGACTACTTCCTTCAGTCCAGTTGACAACACGGTTATAACTTTCACCGAGAAGTTTCAGCTCATTATTTTTCTTTTTTAACTCCTGTTCCTGTTAGTGTGAATGAAAACAGTGCAGCAATAGTTTTGAGGGGAATAAAAATTATAAGAATTTAGCAAAGACAATTGTTGCAGTTTTGAAGTTCAATTCTATTCTGTTTGCAATACATTTTCATCAAGTTTTACATTAATTGGATGCATTTGTAAGCTGAGTTACTGTTATTACAACTTAAAAAGATTTTTGAAAATGGATTTCATCTGCTACACTAACTACATTTTGATCAGTTCAAATTCTAAGCATATCTAGGTACTCTATATTTCCACATAAACATACTTCTAAAATGTAAATATAAGATAACAGAAGAGAATCAGTAATCCAACTGATCAAAACAGTGTGTAGCAGACAAATACAGAAATGATGAAATTATTATTTCAAAAAATTTAAATTGTCAATCTTGTATTAAAGATTCTGTCTGACACATGCAAGCATGGAAAAGTGGATGATGAGGATGATGATGAAGTGTAGAATGAAAACATAAAAGTGAAAATGAAATGATAATTGCAAATCAAACTTCTATATTCCCTACCAAACAAATTAAAACTCAGACTTACCAAGTTATCTATCTGTTCCTGCTTGAATAGTTCTATATGGTGCTTGAACTGATTGTTCTGTTGTAACGTGTACATATTCTCTTCCTTTTCATTTAGCTAGAGTTAATAAAAACATTTATCATCCTGTCTAGACAACACTATGTACAATTTATTTAAGGAAGTTCCTAGAATGCAAAAATCACATTTAAGACATTATCACTGTAACTAAGGACTGTTAAAAGGTATTCCTAATAACTTTAATCATTTGATCATTGAGTTAAGATCAATTTAAAGAATACATCTTTATATGTTTTGCATACGAACAAATGGACAGAGGCATGGTTGTTTGGTAAGAAGTTTCTTTCTTAACCATATGGTTCTGGGTTCAGCCCCACTAGGTGGCACCTTGGGCATGTGTCTTCTACTATAGCTTCAGGTTAACCAAAACCTTGTGGGTGGATTTGGTAGATGGAAACTGAAAGGAGCCCATTGTATATGTGTGTGTGTGTGTGTTTGTCTTTGTGTTTGTCCCCCACCACTGCTTGACAACCTGTGTTGAAGTGTTTATGTGCTCATAACTTAGTAGTTTGGCAAAAGAGTCCAACAAAATGAGTACCAGGCTTTACAAAAAAATAATAAGTATTGGGGTTGCTGTGTTTGACTAAAAAATTCTCCAAGGCAGTGTCCCAGCAAGGTCACAGTCTGAAACAAGTAAAAGATAAAATATGTAGCATGTACCTCAGGTTATATTCGTGGCATATGGTCAACAAATTGGCAGTATATTTTTGTCAACAACTATGCCAATACCAGACAAGTTGGCATAAACAGGCATGCCTATATCCTATATGATTACCTTTTAGATTAAATCAAATGGCACAACATGCATTCATATGCTCTGATACGCAGACATTAAGAGACATTCTTGTGTCATCACCTTCTGGAGCACTCTATCAGAGTGCCTACTTTATCAACAGATGTGACTATCAACACCTCTTGGACTGGTCAACTAATCCACTGACTTCATCGACAGATGTGCTGATGTCATCATCATTTAGAAATGATTGTCAGACTTTACAGGCACTACACCAAGCATCAATAATACTCCTGTTACTTCATCAGTGGTCATGGAAACTAGACTGAGATGATCAGTACACTAGCCAGCTGGATTCTGTTGTGTGCAGTAGAAACATTCACCACTTCAAAAGCAGGTATTGATTTCTTTTCTTTTTTGTGAACAGTAATCTAAGAGGTAACTAATACAGTGAATATTGCATGGTGTTATAATCATGGGAGTCTAGTGCTTCAAAAAGTAGATTCACAAATTGGCAGTTTGATTTTCTCAATAACTGTCAAACAATAAAAACTTGGCATCAATAGGCTTTATTATAAAATTAACTTTCAGGTCAATCAAGTGGCACAATAGCCATTCATCAATCCAGATACACTAGCAGCAGCAAAGATCTCCATGTCATCACCTTCTGGATTAATCAATTATTTCACTTACTTCATCAGCTGAAGAAGTGCCATCACCATATAGACTAATGAACAACTTAAACGGATGCTATATTAACAGGCATCTCTGGCCACACAGAGAGGTTTAACAAGTAAAGATTAACTACCTTTTTGTTTTTCTCAGCAATCATATCCTAGTTTGACAAATAGAAAGGAAAACAAGCACAACTCTACAGCCACACACACAGAAACAATACAACAACCTGGACCTTTTCATAGCCAAATTTCCACTAATGATACAGTATGTATATTTTCTTTCCACACTGTATATATGTACAAAACACATGCACACACAGACACATGCATGCACGCACATCCCCCCATCTCTCTCTTTCTCGTGTACTCTCTCTTACACGCATGCATGAAAATGTATATATATATATATGTATATAATTTCTCCACAAACATGGAGAACACTGAAGCTTCCTATCATATATACTTTTCATAATGATTAGCACAGCTTGTCATAGCTACAGAAGTTTATTAACCAGTAGAGAATGTAAATAAATCCCAGCAGTTTTGTTTACCATGCACTGAATGTATATTTTTCTACAGCACATAATAAATGATAAAATATGAACACAACCCAGTACTCATTTTTCTTACTGCATGCTGTTTATTGATATTCAAACCCAGATACAATATATTGAGGTAGCAAGAAAGTAATTTCGGTGTTTTAGTGTGAAATAAAAGTAATTTTTTCATACAAAGAATGAACTTTAATCAATTATATATTTTTCATTTTATTTGATGACCTTTTGCCATCTTTCTGGCAATTTCATGATTCCACACTCATAATACTTCTTATCAGCCAAAAACTGAAGAAAGTACGATTTCAGGTCATCATCATTATAGAAAGTTTTACCATTCAAAGAATTTTGCAAACTTTGAAATAAATGGTAATCTGATGGTGCAAAGTCAGGGCTGTATGGTAGATGTGACATCACTTCCCAACCCAGCTCCAATAATCTTTCATGAGTTAGCAAAGATGTGTGTGGTCCAGCATTGTCATGGTGGAACACACTTCCTTTACAATTTGCCAATTCTGGCCGTTTTTCTTTGATTGCTTACTCCAGTTTCATTAGTTGTTCACAGTAAACATCTGAATTGATTGTTTGGTTCCTTAGAAGCAACTCAAAATACACAACATCTTTATAATCCCATCAAATTGACAGCATGACCTGTTTTTGATGCAATTCAGCTTTCCATGTGGTTTGTGTTGGTTCATTATGTTTGGACCATGATCTTTTTGATTAATGTTTTTGTAGACAATCCATTTTTCATCACCAGTGATGATTCATTCCAAAAACAGGTTAATTTCATTGCATTTGAGATGTGTATCGTAAATATTGATTCATTGCGATATGAGATGCATAAATATTGATTCATTGGGTTTCAATTTATGTGGAACCCAAATATTGAGCTTCTTAAGTCTAAGTGATTTTCAATTGCTGTGTATGGTACAGTTAGCCTCTCTGCAATCTTTTGCACAGTTATATGACAATCAGGCTTTGATTTGGTCAACATCAGCTTCAGTAGATTGAATAGAACAGAATTTTAAAAACCACTTCTGACATGTGTGTTCTGTTAAGCAATCAACACCATAAACTTCACATGTCTCTTTGTGAGCCTCAGCAGCTTCTTTTGCCTTTATGGAAATAAAAAAGCAAAATATGGTGAAAATGTTCTTTTTTGCACTTGATTTTAAAAGTGACACTGAACTAACAACTGTAAACAAAATTGCATGCAATTTGCTTCTAAAGTAAACTAGAAATAACAGCTATCAAATGTCAAAAGGAAAAAATCATAACATTGACAAAAGTCATACAAAAGCATCGTAACTCTATCTATTAGTGAAAAACGAAATTACTTTCTTGCCAACCCAATAAAAAGCTGTTTATAGAAACCTCCTTTTGAAGAAAACTTAATAATAATTTATAATATACAAAATTCTTACCTCTGCATTGAGTTGATTTTTGACTGAAGAACATTCTTGGACTAAAATGGATAATTCTTTCCTGAGGACAACTAATTGTTGTTTTAATATTCTTGATTCTTCAGATGTTATTAGCTTTAATTCAACGTTTGTTTTCTTTAGGCTTTCCACTTCTTTGATTAGGGAATTTATCTTCAATAAATAAAATGCAATCTTTCATCCTCAAATAAAAAGAGTAAAGACCCCCCTTCAGTCATGAATGACCACGAGATTGCACCTACAAAGTTTGGAGTGTGCTAGCTTAGTGAAATCTTCTAATAATACACTAACATCATAAAAATGAAATGGTTCACTGAATAATGTAGTCTTAAGGACACTCTCTGAAACAATGATGGGTTGATCAGGATGATTACAGCTGAAATATCTTTGACTATTGGTCTGTTTTATAATGATTGTTTTATAATAATATTCCAACAGACTATTTCTTTCAACAGTGATACAGATAATTTGTTACCTGGTCTAACACCACTACTCGGTCCTTAGATCCCTTTAGCAGAGTTCACTCTGCATTAAACATTTGGGCCAAGCCTCTGATCTGAAAATAATTTCTTCCTTTTCTTTCACTTATGTTGTTTCTGGGAGTGTACATTTGTATATGTGAGTAGACATATAAATGTACAAGCATGTGTTTCTTCATCTATATAGCTATGTTATGTATGCGGTCTCTGTATCAGTTGCCAAAAGAGAAAAGCCTTATACATAGGTAAAAAACCAACCCAAACCCATCAAACTCAGTGGATAAAATATTAGTTTCAAATTTTTGGCACAAGACTAGCAATTTTGGGGGAGGGGTTAAGTCAATTACATCATCCCTAGTGCTCAATTGATAGTTATTTTATTGATCCTGAAAGAACAAAAGACAAAATTGACCTCAGCGGAATTTGAACTCAGAACATAAAAATGAATGAAATGCTGCTAAGCATTTTACTTGGCACGCTAATAATTCTGCCAGTTTGTTGCCTTCTTGGTGGACAAAATATTAAATTTTTCAATTCTTTTATATACCTAGGCAGTAACAATGGCAAAAATGGAAAAGCAGAAATTGATGTCAAGACTAGACTTGGTACAGCAATGGCAGCCTTCCAATGATTGAGACTCATGTGGCCCTGCTCTTACATTCACCAAGATATTAGACTTTGTCTACATGCATCTATTGTCATTCCTATAGCATCAAATGCAAATGAAACATGGAAATAGATGGACATGATTTGCAATATGGTGAATGTTTTTCATTGCCAGTGCCTTAGTATGACCACATCACAAACAATGAAATCATGAAAAGAGCTGGCCTAACTAAACTACAAGATACCATCACAGCTAGATGAAGGAAGCTGCTTGACCATGTAATGCCCTTAACATTGGAAACACCAGCAAGACAGCCATTGAGTGGACAGTTAAAGAAGGAAGGAGAAAGAGAGGCAGGCTGGCAAAGATATAGCAAAGGACTGTGCAGGAAGAGTTGACTGAGATGGGTGTTACCTGGGAAGAGGGATGCAGATTGGTCCAGAAAGGCACTGCTTGGAGAACCCACATCACTCAATGCTCTTTGAGCAAATGGAGATAATATCAATATAAATGTCTTAACTACTTAATATTACTTTCTTTTCTTCAAACTTGTACAGAAGAGAAATTCACTGTTGTTACATTGGTACAACAAAACTGAAATGGCATTATTAGAAACAGCTGTTATAACTACATTAGCAACATTTGGAGTAATTATACATATTACAATAGACACGGGCATGGCACCTTGGATAAGTGTCCTCTACTACAGCCTCAAGCTGACCAAAGCCTTGTGAGTGGATTTGGTTGACAGAAACTGAAAGAAGTCTGTCATGCGTGTGTGTGTGTATATATTTGTGTGTGTTTTGGTGCTTGTGTTTCAGCAGTTCAGCAAACGCAACCAATAGAATAAGCACCAGGCTTAAAGAAATGTACAGAGGTCAATTTGTTTGACTAAAAATTCTTCAAGGCAGTGCCCCAGCATTACCACATTCTAATGACTGAAACAAGTAAAAGATAAATATAATAATGATGATGATGGTAATGTTGATCAAATAAATGAATGAATGGAAAGATGAATGAATACTAACTGCCCTCATATAATTAGCTTGATTAAAGTTTCGATTCCAGATGTTGATTGCCCTTAGTTTCAAAATTAACAAGTTGAGTTGGTTATTTTCAGTCTGAAGTTCATGTATTTCTTCTGCGTCTTGCAATTTCTTGTGCAAGTCAGATTCACCTAGAAGCAGATTTAGTGATGTCAACAAATAGAGAATCAAAATTTCAAGCAAAATACAAACAGTATTTTTATGTTAAGAAATCAGATATAGTTAATAAAAATATCTGTGATATGGAATACTTGCATCTCTGTTTTAAATTGAATGAAAATAGTCTCATCAATATAAGATATGTGTGTGTGTGTGGGGAGGTGCATGGCCTATTAGTTAGGGTGTCGAATTCATAATCGTGAGATTGTGGTTTCAATTCCTAGACCAGGTGGTGCATTGTGTTCTTGAGCAAAAAACACTCCATCTCATGTTGCTCTACAATCGACACCTGTTCAGGCAATATCGAGTTCATTGAGGGAGTGAACTAATGTATGGCACATACATTTGATCACTATAAAAACAAATCATTTGTGCAGGTTGTTTGGTAAAAAAGCTGAACACTCAAATATCATCTTCAACAAGAGATTCCATCACATATATATATATATATATATATGTTGTTACATTTGAGGATGGTCATGTTGTCAGTTTAACCAATAAAAACACACACACTATATATTTGATATTCACTTGCTTCAGCTTTATCTCATATTAATTGTATTTCGGCCAGAGTTCTTTCATCTCACTTCTGTGACCTCATCAGTGGTCCTTTGCTTTCTTTCTTTTTTGTGTCTCTCCTTCCTAATGATCTGCCATTTTGTACTCCTGTTGTATTTGCGTTTGCGTATATCCCTCTGTGTGTCTATGTTTAGCAAGTGTGTGTGTAGGAATGTGTATAGTACCTGCATTATCAGTACCCCCTGTTTATTCAAGTTTGTTTAATTTACTTTTATTTTATTCATTTGTTTTTATCTACTTACTTTTTTGTTTCTTTCTTTTTTGTATCAATTTAATTTAATTTATTATATTTTGTTTATGTATATAATTATTTAATTCCATTTATTTACCTGTCTATTGTATTAGTTTCATATTATTATTAGTTTATGAGTATCTTATTCTGTCATAGGTTGTTGTGTGTGGGGGGTGTGTGCTAATATTCCATTCTAGCTTTCTATTTAGGCTTCCGTAATTTGTCTAAGTGTTGTGTCCATTCTATGTGTGGACAAGGTTTTAACTTCTATGTTGTTGAGTGAGTGGCCGTGTTCCCACTCGGCATGCTGGTAAAGAACTGATGAGCCCTTCTCTTCCTTAAGTTCCCTCCAATGCTCATTTACCCTCTTTCCTATGCTCCATGCTGTCTCCCCTATATATGTCATTGTCTTATTTCTGCACCGTCCCTCTGTACATCTTAAACTATAGACTACATTCCTAGCTTTACAGTTTGTTCGTGGGCTAAATCTACATACAATACAGTTCCTATCAGTGCAGGGGGTTCTATTAAAAGAGTAGGTTCTACCGATTAGGGATTTGATAGGGTTACCTGGCCTTTCTACAACCTTAATTTTGTCAAGGGCTCTTCTAAAGCAGTACGCCAATTTGCCTCTAGGGGTGGTGTCAATGAACATGACACTCTGGTATTTGTGGCTATCATACCATGAATTGGCATTCTCTATTTTCTTCTTAGTCCTTTCAATGGTATTCCATGACTTGCTCCTACAAAGTGGGCAAATCCCATTCCTATTGTTATGTATGATAGTTTCAAATTTCCTCATGGCTCCTTTATATACTCTGATCCTTTCTTTATGGCTGTATCTTGAGAACTGCATACAATGAACGAAGTGTTGAATGTGTCTCTTTAACTCTGTAGGGTTGCACATGCAGGACACATTTCTCATTACTCTGATGAGGTCTGCCATCAATATATTGAATTTGGCATTGTCTGTGATAGCTGAGTTCTGGTGGATCAGGTATTTGGAGGCCATAGGTTTTGCATAGTGTGAATGGAGGATTTGGGTTTTATTATTTACACTTTCCAGCCAGAGTTCTGTATCTAGTACTGGTAATTTTTGGTTAGGGTGTTTTGTAGGGTAGTCTATATGTATATATGCAGAGTAAAGTCTATTTGCCAATGTAAAGTGACAGTCCTGATTATGAAGATGTTACTACCATTTTTAGCCCCAGGGAAACATCTTTTCCAGCTGGCTGCCGATGCACAACTGCATCCTTATTATTGTGCGTTGGTAGCCAGCCAGAAAAAGGTAGTAATACCATCCTAATCAGAATTTCCACTTTATGTTGGCAAATAGATTTTACTCTGTAGTAATGTTACTACTTATTTCTCACTCCGAGATTTAAAACTAATTGTTTTTCTCCTTATACATATATATATATCTATACATAATTATCATCATCATTGTGTGTTTATGTATGTATGTACGTCATCATCATCACCAGTTTACCATGCTGGCATGGGTTGGACGGTTTGACATGGAACTGGCCAGCTGGGAAGCTGTTCAAACTCCGACTGCCTGTTGTGGCATAGTTTCTATGGCTAGACGTCTCTCCTAATGCTAACCACTTAACTGAGTGTGCTGTCTGCTTTGTACGTGCCACTGGCATGGGTGCATTTATGCAGCACTGGCATGGATGCTTTTTATGTGGAACTGGCACCTGGAAGGACAAGCCTGTATGTATAGAAGACAGCAATTTTACTTAGCTTGATGTGTCTTATCAAGTACAGCAAATCACAATCCCTGGTTCCTCGTAATTTCCTCAGTGAGGTCCAGCATCCAAGGATCCTTTCTCACCAATTTGTTCCATGTCTTCCTGGGTCTACCCCTTCCACAGGTTCCCTCCACAATTAGAGCTCAGCACATATTTACACAGCTGTCCTCATCCATGTGCATCACATGACCAAACCAGCACAGTCTTCTCTCTTGCACACAACATCTGATACCTCTTATACCCAGTTTTCCTCTTAAATGATTTACACTCTGTCGTGTGTGCACACTGACATTATCCATCCATTGGAGCATGCTAGCTTCATTTGTAACAAGCCTCTGCAAGTCCTCTGTAGTCAAAGCCCATGTTTCACTGCCATGTAGCATAGCTGTATGTACACAGGCATCATACAATCTGCGTTTCACTCTGAGGGAGAGGCTCTTAGTTATCAAAAAAGGTAGAAGCTCTCTGAACTTTGTCCAGCCCATTCTTATTCTAACAACTATACTTTCAGAACTTCCTCCACCACTGCTAACTAGGTCTCCTAGGTAACAGAAACTATCTACTACTTCTAATGATCACCCTCAGCAATTGAGGGGTCTATTGTCTATGCATTTTCAGTGCTTGTATTTACCAGCACATTTGTCACACACGAAGACTATATTTTCTGTTAACATTCCTGTGACACTGCTACACTACTTAAGTGTCCAAAGCTTGCACTGGGTACAATGTATGGAGCTTCTACCAACACCCTTCTTACATACTGAGTAGGGCCATCTCCCTGAAGAGACTTGTGATTTGTCTGTTTCCCTACTTACTAGGACTTTGGTTTTTGCTAAATTAACCCTAAGGCTCTTTGATTGCAGGCCTTGCTTTCACACCTGAAATTTCTTCTCTAGGTCAGGTAGTGATTCAGCTATAAGGACAAAGTCATCAGCACAGAGGAATTCTCAAGGGCAGCCAGTATTCTGTGATAGCCTGGAGGATTCTGATACACTAAATTCATTGCTATACACAGTGCCAACTTTCATTTTACTGATGACATACCTACATGGCTTGTACAGCTCTCACCAGCCACTCAACTATGTAGTCAATCTTGCTAGTGTGGTCACCAGACTGATAGGTTATCAGATGACTGGCTGGCTTTCTGAAGTTGGTATTGTAGATCTTAGAAATTAGGACAGAAGTTCAGTAGCCTTGTTCTCTCCTCATTACAAGAGCCAATTTCATGGTCACCATGTACAATGCAAGGTCTGGAATCAAAGGGTCTCAGAGTTAATTTAGCAAAGACCAAAGTCTTAGTAAATAGAAAAACAGAAAATTACTAATCCCTTCAGGGAGATAGCTGTGCTTAATATGTAGAAAAGGTGTAGGTAGAAATTCTGTATGGTGTACCCAGTGCAAACTATTGACATATAAGAGGTGCAGCTCTATCACAGCAAGGTTAACAAGAGAAAGTAGTGTTTGCATGTGGCAGATGTATTGAACATTCTATATTATGATGATGATAATTGTCCTGGAACAGAGATAGTCGTATTAACAATTGTACGGATAGCCATACCAGTATCAAAAGTTATCAAATAGTCATTGAAATTCTCACTGCTTCCATTTGTTAAGCAGACCTCCTCCTGACTGTGCAAAGACTTTTCAACAATTTGAAAATGGATGGTTAATCAGACATCTGAAATATAGAGATAATAATCTTGCCTTCTGGAAGGTGATATTTAAGTTTAAGTTCTTCCATTTCTTCAATAACATGTTTGCGAGTTGTGGTAATTATCTCCAATACTTCATCAGTCAGGTCATTTCTAGCAAATGTTGGACATAGAAAACAAGAAATTCATGAAATAAAATTTGTTACATAAAAGTCCATAAGTCAGGAATAAAGATAAATTAGCTTTTAAGTTAAATTGGCAAACAAGCAATATTTAACCAAATTTACACAAATTGTAACAAGTCAGTATCTATTATTTAAATCCTACCAAGGAAACATTTTTATCCTTTCAGTATTAATAAGTTATGTTTATTATTGTAACTGGCCAGAGGTACTTGGATCAGACAGCCGACTGATATCAAATTTATTAAATATGTAGCTTGTGACCTCAAAAATTAATTCTTCCCAAGCCATACCTAATCACCTACAATATGTAGACTTTTTCATTTGTAGTAAAAGTAGAATTGAAAATGATAATGGTGGTGGTGGTGATGACAACATCTTTTGATAAAGTACAAAGCCAGTTCATAAAAAATTGATGGGAACATAAAGCAAAGTACCTATTTCATTGATTCAAGCACAAAAAAAAGAAAAGTATTTAGTTCAATTCCCTATTGCCCCCATTCTAATACTGATTCAACTACTATCTGAGACAGTCTACAAGACAAGATATTCAATGCAAAACTTAGTTAAAGGATTAACTGATAAGAAAACACATTTTAAAGTACAGAAGAATGATTTATCTTAAAAAGGGTTTAATCTATTTATTTTCCTGTGCTGGGTGATTTTATAACTTTAGCCCTTAAGCATTCAGGTTACTCTGTTGAATATAATGCTTATTTATTCACATTGTTTTACCATTGAGATTTTGACAATGTGATAGTTTATTTTTAGAATTTTAGAATGATATTGTAGGTGAGGTGTGAGAGGCTGGATCTGACCTGTTTAAACATACAACAGGAAGGATATTTGAACTAGATATAGCCAGTTTAAATGCTAAAGAGCTAAACACTTCTAGCTGACATTTTACAATTGGTTGTTCCATCTAATTTCAACTACTTGGCTTTGAAATGAGAATAGTATCTATTTTAGCTGATGTAAAATATAATTCTTGTAGCAAGGTTTAAGCCAATGAAATTTTTGTCCAAGTCATTAGCCATTCCACATACATGACAATTATACAGTACCTGAATATATCAAACTTCTCTCTGAGTTGAATAGAGGCTGCAAAAAAATCTTCAATAAGTTTGCTGTATTCACGTTTCACTTCATTCCGAATCTCTTTATTTCTTTGTTTATTGCTCATATAAATTCTAGATATCTTCGAGTGAACAGCTGTTATTTCTGAAGTCAGAAAACAAAAGGAAGCATTTGGTTTTCAAAATCTAACATGCTATTTGGATTTTAACAAACACATTTCTTTAGACATATTGGAAAATACAAAATTCCTCAACAGAAAGAGTCTGTACACTTAGTAGAGATAAGAATATAAACTAAAGTGGTAATTTGTCATACTTATTTTGTTCATGTAATTCTTCACTGTTTCACACATCTAACAATTAAATGGAACCTGAAAATATATATCAAACTGAAACTAAACTGCACCTTGAGCATTTCCATTTAACATTACTAGGGGTACTCAGATGGTGGATTTGCAGAATTGGTAGAGCATCAGACAAAATGCCTTGTAGTATTTAACTGTAGCCTTACACTTTCCGATTTTGAATTCTGACAAGTTCAACTTTCATCCTTCTAAAGTAGATAACTGTCAACTACTAAAGTTTATATAATTGTTTTCTTGTCACAAATTTATGTCCATGTACATTGACAAGGTTAATAAAACATGATAGGGAAGCATTTTTCTTTTCTCTTTTTTTCCCTTTTGTTGAGAAGTAGAGTGAAGTTTATGATTTAGCAAAACAAAGCACATTTTCAAGGTAAATAAAATTCAAATTTCATATAACTTATGAGTTTGCATAGTACAATGGAAATCATAACTAGAGAACTATTTTAAATGCTATACACTAGCTGTTAAAATATAGTACAATCCAACAAATTAACCTCTTAGCCCTGACAAAAAACATCAGAATAGTGGTTGATGTCTTTTTCAAGGCTGTAAAATGAGAAAACCATATTAGACTTAAATAAAGTTGTACTTTATTTACATGATACATTAGGACTCTCTATACACCCATGCTTTGAAGAGAAAATTAATAAAACACTATTTGATAAATATTGTCAAGGTAAATGATATAATCAAAGTATAACTCATTCAACTTAAATTTGGAAAGTGTTTCTAAAGTTTTCTAACAAAGCTGTAGACGTAGGAGTGGCTGTGTGGTAAGTAGGCGTAAGAGTGGCTGTGTGGTAAGTAGCTTGCTTACGAACCACATGGTTCCAGGTTCAGTCCCACTGTGTGGCACCTTGGGCAAGTTTCTTCTACTATAGCCTCAGGCTGACCAAAGACTTGTGAGTGGATTTGGTAGACGGAAACTGAAAGAAGCCTGTTGTATATATATGTATATATATATATGCATGTGTATATGTTTGTGTGTCTGTGATTGTCCCCCCCAACATCACTTGACAACCGATGCTGGTGTGTTTATGCAAAAGAGAACCCTGCAAAGAATTCTTGCAGTTCCAAGCAATGCTGATTTTTGTCGGTGTTCTACTTTCATACTTGCACCAATCTTTTTCAGCCATGCTGATAGTTGAGTGCTGGTACTTCTAAATAGCACCGATTTATTATTGGTATCACGTCTGCTCTCTTCATTGATCACAACCTTTGTATTTCCCACCTCAAATTATCATAGCTGTTTATTTTTTTCTTCTTCTTTCACATTGATCCTGTTGTCGCTGGGGCAGGGTATGTTGGTTATCATGCATATTCTTTCTTTTTTATTCACCACAACAATGTCTGGTTTCTTATGTCTGGTCAGGTGATTGCACTGAATCATTGCATCTCACAGGATTTTGCAATTCTCATTCTCAATGACTCCTTTTGGGATTTTCTCACACCATGTCTTTGCTCTTTGTAGGCAGTGATTTCCACAGAACTCCCAATGGATCGTTCTTGCCGGATTGTCATGATGTCATTTGTATTTGCGTTGTGCTAATTTTGGGCATTTACTAACGATGTACCATACCGTTTCACCCCTCTCACCACAATTTTTATTAAGGCAGCAAGTGGCAGAATTGTTACTACACCTGATGAAATATGCTTAGCAACATTTCTTCTGGCTTTATATTCTGAGTTCAAATTCTTCTGAGGCTGACTTTGTTTTTCATCTTCTTGACTACGATAAAATAAGTATCAGTCATATACTGAAGTCAACATAAGCAATTTCCTCTTCCTTTGAAATTGCTGGAATTATGCCAAAAGTAGAAAGGATTATTATTGTTATTATAATCTACTATAATTATTATTAATAACTGTATTTAATTAGCTTTATACTTAGTATCATAGAATCAATATTTAATTGGTAACACTAATATTGTCATGAGTCAAACTTATATCTCAGAATCTTTTGCATAATATTGATTTTAAATTTTGGTACAAGGCCAGCAATTTCAGGGGGTGTGGAGGGGGTAAGTTGATCACACCAATCCCAGGACTCAACTGGTACTTATTTTATTGACTCTAAAAGGATGAAAGGCAAAGTTGGCCATAGTAGAATTTGAACTCAGAAAGTAACAACAGATAAAATGCTGCTAAGCATTTTGCTTGGCATGCTAACAATTTTGCCAGCTCACTGTCTTAATCTTTTGCAAAGCACCCATTAAAC
Organism: Octopus sinensis; assembly: GCF_006345805.1. NCBI lineage: Eukaryota > Metazoa > Mollusca > Cephalopoda > Octopoda > Octopodidae > Octopus > Octopus sinensis. The sequence goes on along the minus strand of NC_042999.1, from coordinate 129,788,474 downwards.
TCTTGGAGTGGTTAGCGTTAGGAAGGGCATCCAACCTAGAAAACATGCCAAATCAGACTGGAGTCTGGTGTAGCCTTCCAGCTTGCCAGCCCTAGTCAAACCATCCAACCCTTGCCAGCTTGGTCAACAGATACTAAATGATGATGATGATGATGATGACGATGATGACAACAATGATGATGACAAAACATTCAGAGCCTACTTCATTCACCTTCATCCCTATATCATTATCCCTGATTACTGACATTTCATTCACTGAGGAAAATAGAATGTTAAATACGTTTTCATGTAAACACTGACCCATGAGTAGATTGAATACTTTATCTGCCAACTGAAACTCAACTTCATTAGATAGATTGCTTTCTAAGACTTCAAGATCATCTTGCAGTTTTCGGATTTCCTGTCAATCACAGATAACATAAAAAGAAAGTAAAACAATTTGCATGAGTACATATATATACACACACACACATACATGCATATATATATATACTTATATATATACATGCATGGTGATGCAAACAGGAAAAATAGAACTCAAAATATATGTGTATATTTTTATTAATATTTAGCAGAAGTAACAGAGTGACTCAAATAGATATCTATATAGATATATATAAACATATCTCTGCAATAAGTTACAGGTAAATACAAATCATTATGACATTTAGCATATATAGTTTACTATATGATTCCACAGTGAATGTAGTGAATGTTATAACGCAGATTAATGTAGATGGTAAACTATTTGGAAAGGGTGTCTACAGCCTGATTGAATTCAGTTTTAGCTATTTTACTTAAACCACTAATACTATTAAGAAATGCTTGAAAAGTTAATAATCTAATTCCTCCCTTTCCCAAAACAATAGATCTGATCACACACACACACACACACACACACAAAAAGTAAAGACAAAGTAAAATCTAAATTCAGCAGAGGTTCAGGTATGGCTGTGTGGTTAAGAATCTTGCCTAGCAACAATGTTATTTTGGGTTCAGTCCCACTGAGTGGTTCCTTGGGCAAGTGTTTTCTACAACAGCTCTGGGTTGAGCAATGCCTTGTGTGCAGACTTTGCAGATAAATGGTGTGGAAGCCCGTTCTGTGTATATGTGTGCGTGTATATAAATATATATACATACACACACATATATTGGTCGGTTGTCCATAAGTCAGGAAAAAGCACACTCTTAAAAGAAATTTTGACCTATTATATTTTATGCAGTCAAGTAGTACACCCTTACTTATGGTCAAAAAGTTACCATTGGTTTCATGTCTACTATTGCACTTATATAGACTTTCTGAACTTTTATGTGCCATAACCAAGAATATACTTCTCCATGCACACACACCCAACCACACACACACACACACACATATGCAAGCATGCACATATATGTATGTGTATAAAGATGCATATATTTGTGTGTATGCAGGCCATGGTAAGTTTTGAACTCAGAACATAAAGAATCAGAACGAATATTGTAATGCATTTAGTCTAACCCTTTAACAGTTCTACCAATACACCAACTTGCATTGGTACTTTCTTTTTAATGCCACTGAAAGAATGAAGGATCAAGTTAATCTCAGTAGGATTAGAACCACAGAGAGCTGGAACAAATACTACAAGACATTTTATCCACTACCCTAACAACTCTGCCAATCAATGCTAGCTCACAATTAAAAGTCAAGTAATTAACAGTGTTTATCACGTTGGTGTATGTGATAAATAAATACTTTTCCTTGCCCGAGATATGTGGTGCATTGTTGTACTTGAAAATACCCACCCACCACAACAGAACAGAGATCCTAAAACCAAGGTGCCATGTAAAAAGCATTGGTGTGGGTGCTGGTGTCACATATAAAACACTGGCGTTGGTGCTATGTAAAAAGCACTGGTGCTGGTGCCATGTAAAAAAGCACTTAGTACACTCTGTGGAGTGGTTGGCATTAGGAAGGGCATCCAGCCATAGGAACCAAGCCAAAACAGACTATTTATCTGGTGTGGCTCTGGCCTTATCAGGTGCTGTCAAGCCATGGAGGCATGTAGCTTAGTGGTTAGGGTACTTGACTCATGATTGTAAGATTGTGGTTTTGATTCCTGGACCAGGCAATGCGTAGTGTTCTAGATCTAAACACTTCATTTCACATTGCTCCAGTCCATTCAGCCAGCAAAAATGAGTAATCCTACAATAGACTGGTGTCCCATTCTGGTGGAGAATATATACACGATAGAAACCAAGAAACCAGCCCTTATGAGTCAGTATGACTGAAGAAGGAAAAAAATGCAACCCATGCCAGCATGGAAAACAAATATGATTATAATGAGGATTATGATTATACAAGTTCTGGTTATGATTTGAAATTGCAACCAGTAGTGGGATCCTGGTTCAGGAATTCCAGGATTTTGAGGAGGGTGGAAAAACTTATCCACTGTTGTTCCCAGGTCTACTCTGATCCAGAGTTGTAGCATCTGTGAGGATCCCAGTAATGGGTTAAATGGTATGTAATCACCTAAACCAAAGTACATTGAAATCATTGAATGCAGCATGGTGGATGTTAACTCTTTCAACAAATGAATCTTATTGAATCAATTGAGAATATCAGTAAATGCTAAGCAGATAAACAGACAGCAAACTGTCAAGAGCCAGGACCAACCAGTTCTATGCTATCATCAGTAGTCATGATGTGCGTAGATGAGGTATTTCAGCTAGCCAAACACTGATGTGACTAAAAGCCAGGCCAGACATTTATGCCTCTCATTGCTCAATTGGGATGTCTGGTGTAGAAGATTTACATTGATCTGGCAAGTTGTCCAACCAGATTGATTTATTGGTATAAGTCTGTGTGAAGGTATATGGCTTAGTCATTAGAGTGTTACACTCATGAATGTAAAAGGGTAAAGACTTGCTTTGGTCATGATTGACCATTTGATTGCACCTACAAAGTTACTCTCCGAGGCACAAGTCAAAGCAAAGTTGTTTATGGAAGACTAGCAGTTGCCTATGCATGCCAATCTCCCCTCTCCATGCCATCGGTGTTATCCAAAGGAAAGGCAAAGGCCAACACAGCTAGGCACCTGTGATGTTGCAACTCATTTCTACAGCTGAGTGAACTGGAGCACTGTGAAAGTATCTTGTTCAAGAACACAAGACAGCCCAGTCTGGGAATCAAACTCACTACGTCGTGATTGTGAGCCTGATGTTCTGATCACTGAACCATGTGCCTTCCCATGAATGTAAAGTTGTGGTTTTGATTCCCACATTGGTAGAGTATTGTGTTCTTGGGCTTCATTTCATGTTGCTTCAGTCCACTCAGCTGTAAATGGATAAACCTACAATGAATTAATGCTCCATTCAGGAGGAATGATGGCCTGCTCACCTAGTCAGTGAGGTGGCATCATTCAAAAGCTACAACAATGCAAGGGAGTGCATTGTGACCAGTGGTGTATAACAGCATCTGATACCTTGTCAATATAGTGGTGATGCAGTGTGCAGTGATATATAAGTCTATAGAGTCTTAGACAGCTGACCTGATAGGATGTTAGCTCCCTGGAGGAATCATCACTACATATTTTGTCACCAGCACAGAATTATGTCCATTGGTAAAACAATTCAATTATTCTAATTGTGTCCACATTGCTACAAAGGCCCAAGTGCAGCAGAGCATGAATTACTTTTCAACTGCCTGCAACGACTTTGGCTTCACATTCAGTACTCAGAAGACAGATGTCATACACCAACCTGCCACACAGAAGCCATATGTGAAACTAGCTATCATTGTCAAAGGGGAAACCTTGAAGGTCGTTGATAAGTTCACATACCTTGGCAGCACATCACTAGATCTGTGAATCTTGATGATGAAGTTGACACATGCATCACCAAGGAAGGCTCAGCATTCAGGCAGCTATGTGAATCAGTGTGTGGAAAGAAGCGGTATTAGGCTGGCCACTGAGATGAAGGTGTGAAAATAGTTGTATTGCCTATGCTACTGTAAGCCTGCAAGATTTGGATGGCAGAAACGTTAGCACGCCGGGCGAAATACTTATCGGTATTTTGTCTGCTGCTACGTTCTAAGTTCAAATTACGACGAGGTCAACTTTGCCTTTCATCTTTTCGGGGTCGATTAAATAAGTACCAGTTACGCACTGGGGTTGATATAATCGACTTAATCCGTTTGTCTGTCCTTGTTTGTCCCCTCTGTGTTTAGCCCCTTGTGGGTAGTAAAGAAATAGGTTTACAAATGCCATGCCAAAAAACTAAACTGTTTTCACATGAACTGCCTGAGAAAGCTATTGAAAATCACCTGGCAAAACAAGATCCCAAACACAGAGGTCTTCTCTCAAGCTGATCTGGTAAGCATTTACACACTGCTGAAGAGAGCACAAGTCAGGCAGGCAGGCCAGCCAAGAGACTGTTTTACAGTGATCTGGCAAAAGGTAAGTGCATGCAGGTGAACAGAAAAAGTGCTTCAAAGATACACTCAAAGCCTTGCTGAAGAACTTTGAAATCAACCCTGGCACCTGGAAAATGCAAGCACAAAACTGTCTTGCCTGGAGAAGCTGCACTAACAGAAGTGCCACCTCCTACAAACTGAATAAGATTGCAGGGTCACAAAGAAAATGTGAACTACAAAAGTCCAGAGCCAATGCCTTGCCTTCAGTCCCAGCAGACCACCAAACTGCAGCAGAGCCTTCTGAACACACACTAGGCTGATCGGCCACAGTTGGGCACACTATGCCCTGTCTTCCTCCATGTGATGTTCTTTGTCATTGTCAACTGTGACAGATAAATTGATAACACAAAGAGGTATTATGAGAAGGTGCAGCTCACTGTAATATAATTACTATACAGCCAATGACTATTCTTTTATTGAATGACATGACTGGGTTTAACTCAAACACTGGTGTAGTTTGAACAGACAAACTTATCTAAACTTTGACAACAATTCTGACTATCTTGGTTTCATTTTGTTTCAATATTCTAAAAATGGAGAGTAGAAAGCACAGTAGAACAGAGGTAATTGAACCAGTTTTAATTATCAATTGTGGCTATTCTATTTCACATATATCACTAGTATGCATGAATGCCACAAAATCTAATTTGGATATGTTTTAAATACGAATGAACTATCTAAGATGACTGAAGATATATAAGATGACTGGAGGAATAAAGAAGATTACTGAAAATGTTAACCTATACCAAAATGATTAATGAAAGAATGATGACTCTGCAGTGGAGGTGTACATTGCAAGGAGCATGCACAAGTTATTATCAACAGGGCTGGCACTAGGTATTGTGGGGTTCAATTAGAGAAATGTCAATGGGAGCCTCTATTCTACAAAAGATGAAGATTAATGTCTTATGCTTTGTGCAGTGCATCAGTTCCAGCATTAGCCACAATGATATGCTAAAACTTCATCATAGTGTCCTCCTCTCAAGCATGTGCATGGGGTCCAATTTGAACAAATCTATCTTATTGGTTAAAACCAGCCCTGATTATCAATTAATCCTTTACTTTCCTGGTTGCAGTTAAAATAGCATAGAAAGATTCCCCAATACATACTGGGATGTATTTGACTAGTCCTCTGTGTGGTAAGAGGCTTGCTTCCCAACCACATGGTTCTGGGTTCTGTCACTGCATGGCACCTTAGGCAAGTGTCTTCTACTATAGCCTCGGGCCAACCAAAGACTTATGAGTGGTTTTGGTAAACAGAAACTGAAAGAAGCTAGTTGTGTGTGCATGTGTGTGTATCTATGTGTGTGTGTGTGTGTGTGTGTGTGTGTGTGTGTGTGTGTGTGTGTGTGTGTGTGTGTGTGTGTGTGTGTGTGTGTGTGTGTGTGTGTGTGTGTGTTTGTATCTGTGTTTATTCCCCCATCACCACTTAACAACCAGTGGTTGGTGTGTTTACTTTCCTGTAATCTTGTGGTTTGGCAAGAGACTGACAGAATAAGTACTAGGCTTTAAAAAAATAAGTCTTGGGGGTGAATTCATTTGATTAAAACTCTTCAGGGCAGTACTTCAGCATGGCCCATAGTCAAATGACTGAAACAAATAAAAGAATATAAAATAACAATTAAACAAATAATGGTACCATCAATCATTGTCAATGTAATAAAATAAAAATACTTCAAGTGTCATTTCAGTACCACTTACCTGCTCCTTTTGATAAAGCTGATTACGAAAGCTTTTCATCATATTTTCATAATAATTGGTGTAACTGCAAAACAAAAGAATATTTCATTGACATTTGATTGTATCTGTGACTCTCATCAGCAAGTAATGAATGAACGATGACATTGAAAATGATAATGATGGTAATGGTTGTGGCGGGGAGGTGATGCTGAAGAGGATGATGACAACAATGGCAATGACACTACCACTGATAACTACAATGATGGTTTTATATCCTTCTATACATTGGATATACGAATTTCACAAAGCAGGGATAGACATAACTGTCTTCAAATGATGTACTTCGAAAAACTCCACTAAACATTGATGCTCCAATAAATACAAACTCTCAACAATCTCAATGACTTTCTACGACTTCTATGTACTCTCAACAATTCCTATGACCTCTCTCTCATCTCAACCAATACGCTACTTTTTATAAGAGTTCAGCTAGTCCATTCTTCCTATCCCACAGGGGTGTCAATGATTCTTACCACAACAGATGGTTATTTATTTATGATATATTTTCACCCTTTAAAGTGACTTCTTATAAGTAGAGATAAGGGGAAATTTAGTGCTCTACTCAGGCCACAAAATTATGTTTCCCTTTTTCCAGGAGGAAAGCTATTTATCTACTTAAAATACTGCAACTTTTCATTATTATCAATATTCTTTTTTTTGAGGTGGTGAACTGGCAGAATCATTAGGATGAATTGCTTAGCGGTATTTCAACCATTGTTACATTCTGAATTCAAATTCTACTGAGGCCAACTTTGCTTTTCATCCTTTCAGGGTTGATAAATTAAGTACCAGTGAAACAGTAGGGTTGGTGTAATTGACTTATCCCCTTCCACCAAAATGGCTGCCCTTGTGACAAAATTCGAAACCATTATTATCAATAGTTTTAAGGCAGTGAGCTGGCAGAATCATTAGCATGCTGGGCAAAATGCTTAGTGGTATTTTGTTTGTCTCTACGTTCTGAGTTCAAATTCCACTGAGGCCAACTTTGCCTTTCATAAATTAAGTACAGTGGGACACTAGGGTCAATGTAATTGACTAGTCCAATCTTGCCAAATTTTAGGCCATGTGCTTATGGGAGAAAGGATTATTATCAATAGTTTTAGATAATCAGTCTCAAATTTACTTTAGTTTGCAGTTTTTTTACTTTTAACTAGTTTTAGACCTGAAAATATTAAATAATTCAAATATATTAAAATATCAAAGAAAAAATGTCAAAAAATTATAATCTGATTAATAATGACTCATTTTAGACATTAATCAATTTTCATAATTTTGAGGGTATATAGCTTCCATTATCTAGGTGACCAAGTTAGTAGTGGATGCTCCAAGAGCATAGCTGAGAGAATAAGATTAGGCTGGGAAAAGTTCAGAGAGCTCCTACCCTAGCTGGCAACAAAGGACCTCTCTCTCAGAGTGAAAGGCAAATTGTTTGATGCCTGTGTGTGAACAACCATGCTACATGGCAATGAAACAGGCTGTGACAGCTGAGGACATGCATAGGCTTGAAAGAAATGAAGCCAGTATACTTTACTGGATATGCAAAGTGGATGAGTTCCTTTTGCCTAATGGAGGCAAAATGGTTGAGATCCTCTTGAGTGTTGGGCCTCATGGAGCTAAAGTGGCTGAGTTCCTTTCAAGTGTGGGCCTCACAGAGGCAATGACTGAGACCTTTGGCATTATGCTGTGATTGAGAAGATCCATCAAGCTGAGCAAAATCACAATCATGGCAGATACTGGTGTCATGCAAATAGTACCCATGCCTGTGGCACATAAAATCACCCATTGCACTCTCAGAGTGGTTGGCATTAGGAAGGGCATCCAGCCATAGAAAACTATGCCAAATCAAACTGGAGTCTGTGCAGCCTTCCAGCATGCCAGCCCTCTCAAACTGTCCAATCTATGCCAGCATGGACAAGGGCATTAAATAATGATGATGATGATGATGACTGTTTCTGAAGTAACAACACACAGTAAGGAATAAAAGGAATAAGGAATGAAGACACCTTTCAGTTATGAATGTTCATGAGATTGCACCTAGAAAGTTACTCTCTGAGGCACAAGTCCAGGCAAGATTGTTTATGGAAGACCAGCAGTCACCCATGCAAATTAGTGATATCACAACTCATTTCTACAGCTGAGTGAAATGGAGCAATGTGAAATAAAGTGTCTTGCTCAAGAACACAACACACATCCCGGTCTGGGAATCAAACTCACTACCTCATGATTGTGAGCCCAATGCTCTAACCACTGAGCCATGCACCTTCACATCAACACACGGTGGCAAAAGTGATGATGTGTGATAATGTATGATGATGGTAGTGGTGGTAGTTGGTGGTAAAAATGATGGAAATACTGATTGGAAGGCGATGAGAAGAAACATAATGACAAAGATGACAACAACAATGAATAAAATAAGGATGATTGTGATGATAACAATAATACTGTGAGTAATGATAATGGTGGTGGTGATAATGGAAGAAGTACCTTTCATATGCTAATTTCTCTCTTGCAACTACACTTTGTGCAAGATCTTGTAAAGCTGCATTGAGGTGAGTGTGAGAAAATGTCATAGTTGTAGATGTAACAGATTCTGGTTTGGACAGCAACAGGGCCCTAAAATTACTCATTATATTGGGACAGTGCAACTGGACAATGCCTTTTGTTTTCTGAAATGAAAGGAAGACCAGATAAAGTAGTTAATATTTCAGAAATAATTTTAAGATAAATGAAATAAGTTACTGATTTTGATCTGTAGCATTCTTTTAGTGGAAAGTTAACTTTTCTTGTCTTTTTAACTGTATCACACCTAGTCACACCTAGAATTAGCAGACAAATATACACTAACTAGCAGCATAGCCCGGCATTGCCCGGGTATGTAAGAGCCCCTAGTAGGCAACGACTAATCCCAATCTAGTTCTTTCCCTCTAGGGAACGAAGGCGCATGTGTAGGTTGCAACGTCTTCTCTTCACTCGAACACTTCTATGTATACGATGTTCCTAGCTGTCTCCCGACAGAAAATGTGTTGCATATAAACAGCTTAGATTCTCGACCCCATGTCAAATTTATCGATTCTTTTCAAAACTGGGGGAACTTTTCAAAATTTTTGCTGCGTTAGTTTTGAATTATGACATTGGGCTATGTGTGTGTCAAGTTTCATCAGAATCAGTTGAAAGCCATGGTCAGGGTGAGGGTACAACCTGACAGACACACAGACACACAGACAGACAAACTGCCGTTTATATATAGAGAGATTACAGCATTACATTTCTAAGGTAAACAGTCCTCTAATTCTCTTCTGATCACCCACCCACCATCGTCATCTGTAAGTGGTAGTAGAAGAGAGGAAGTTATACTCAGAGTAGATTCTACTCTAGCCAGTTATTGAATTAACTAGAATATTCATTAAAAAATATCCATCCATCCATTTCACCGCCCACGATTCTTGGGAGGGTTCTTCAGATAAGCAACCAACATCACAATTTCCTGGTGTATTTCCAAGTACCATCAAGTGAGACTATGGTTAATTATATGACCATTGCACTCTTGGCCCACCCTTACATCACCTGTTAGTTGGCTTGGCTTAGAGAATCAGTCTTTCTATCTTTTCCTGCATCAGTCTATCTACTGTGATTGTAGAACTGGAGCTGTGACCATTTAATGTGGAGAAATAGCAACTTGACCTGGACTGACTCCCTGATCTCTCAGCAATGAACTCTGTCAAGTAACATTACGCCAGACATCCTTAAGAAGAACCCCAATTCAGCTGCTTGTGTTCACAATCATACTCATTTGGTTATTACCCAACACTCATGACCTAGGCACAGAAACCAATTATTGTAGAGAATTATTATTATTATGGCCAGGTTCCAACTTGGGCTGCAGCAACAAAGTCCACCCACAACACTTCTTGGTCCAACATCACTGCCTCATGGTCCTGGATACATTCCAGGCCAATGTCTGCAATCAAGTTGTCAATGTAAGCATGACAATGTTTTTCTCTTCTTACATCACCAAGAAGTGGATTCCACAAGACCAATTTGGATGCTTCCAGTTCAGTGGGGTACACACAGTGACCAGATAGTTGCAGCCGTCTTTGCCTGATCTTCTTGCTAACTTTTGACAGGTCTCCATAAAGGCATTCATTTGTCATATGTTGCCACTATTTCACATTTAGGATCATTCATAGCATTCTCATGTAGCATCCATTTAACCTGTTTGATAATTTCTGTGTCAGTGTCCATGTTTCACTGCCATATAATAGCACTGATCTGACAGTTGCAATGAACAGCTTGATTATGATTTGCCTGGGCAATTTGGAGTTCCAGACCTTCTTTATCTTGTGACAGGCTGTCCATGCTTGTGCCCCCCTGAGTTTGATGTCTACTTCCGAACTGCTTACCCAAATACCTAAGTTTTAGGTTCCAAATTGAACATTGCTGAAGACCTCAAGCAGAGAATGAAAACTTGATAGAAACAGCATCATCATTGTTTTACATCTTTCCTCAATTCTGGCAAAGGCTGGATGGGACTTTTTGAGGTAATGTTTTTCAGCCAGATGTTCTTCAAGTGTCATCTCTTTTAGTCACTTCTTATAACGCACATGGATATTTTCTTTTACCTTTTAATTGCTTCAAGTCATTGGGCAACAGCTATACAGGGGAACTGCCTTGAATGGGTTTTAGTAGAACAGATTGACCCCAGTACTTACTTTTTAAGTCTGTACTTACTTATTCTATCAGACTCTTTTGAGAACTGCTCAAATTTACGAAGATGTAAGCAAACCAGCACCAATTATCAAGCACAAGGAGCAGCAAACACAGACACAAAAAAACATGCATACACATGCACACACATGCACACGCACGCATGCACACACGCACGCACACACACACTCACACACACACACACAGAGGACTGGCTTCTACAGATTTTGTCTACCAAATTTACCCACAAAGCATTGGTTGACCTAGGGAAATAGTAGGAGACACTTGTCCAAGGTGCTGGAAAGTAGGATTGAATCCAAAACCATGTGGTTGCAAAGTGAGCCTCTTAACCACACAGCCATTTCTGCATATCTATTCTAAAAAAAAAAATACCCAGGCTTTATAAATATACTAGCAGTATAACCCAGCCTTGCCCGGGATTAAGTTACGATTATTAAGCTAATAAAGTTCTTTATTTCAAACCAAACTAAGTAATATAGATGTCAAATTTGGGCGAAATCCGTTGAAATTAGTTATATATATATATTATATATATATAATATAATATAAATATATATGGACAACAGACGCGAACACACATACACACACGTACGTACATACACCTATTGCATGTTTTGTGCACGCATACATGTTCATAAACAGAAATGAATGGAAAAAATGTTGTTAAATTTGTAGATTAACACTCGCACAATTTTCATTAAGAAAAAAAATCGGTGTTTTTGAATGGAATCAACTACTCTGGCCTCAAAACCCTTTTTGTGGTCCGTGAAATAGAGTGGGATGTGGTGGAAGCCTCGCAAATTGTACCCATTTATATTGTGTAATTCACTGACAAATTGTTACTCTCCTCTTTGTTTCTTTGTTGTTCAATAAATGGATTGTCAACAAAACACTTTTTTACTCAGCGTAAGATAAAAACAAAACTCTTTTGCACCCAAAGTAATGTGTGTGAGAGAGAGAGAGAGAGCGGGGGGAAAAGATGAACGATTTAAAATAAATATATTGTAATTGTTGTGTGAGAAAGTATATATACTATGATTATAAAATATAGTGTGCCTTTCAAAAACAAAACATTTAACATTTTATTTTTTATGAATGTAGTCACTTACTCTCTCTCTCTCCCTCTCTCACTTTGTCTTTCCTGTGAAACTCTCTGCCTCCTTCTTCCACTTTTCTTTATCGTATTTTTTTTGTTAGACGCAGTCAAAAAAGCAATGGCTCTCTCTCTCCCTTTGTCTTTCCTATGAAACTCTCTGCCTCCTTCTTCCACTTTTCTTTATCTTATTTTTGTTAGACGCCATCAGAAAGCAATGGCTGATATTTGTTATGGTTAAAAGCTATGGTTGAAAATGGTTGAAAATAGATTTTTACCCTATCCGCGGGTGCCTTGGGAAAAAAATAAGTTAACAAAACCCAGATAGGATGTTGACAAATGTCCTCCTAAAATATGAGCGACATGCATGCTAATTTGTGGATGTGCATAAATTACAATCACGTACAAACACACGCACACACACACGCACACAAATCCTCCCTTTTATAGATATGATTAGTAACACATTCTGAAGAAAGATACTTGAAGCAGTGGGAGGAATGTAAAATCAGAGGTCTAAAAACATGTTGCTTGTAAAACTAAAAACAAAATACTATCTACTTACACGTTTTCTCCATAAATCAGTAGGTAGTACAATTTCTTCACGGGCTCGCTCAGCAATGGCTAAGGAAAGATCCTTATTTATTTCTTTGATGGCTTTTTTGATCATGTGACACTCAAAGCTTTCTAACAGTTTCACAAGCTAAAAGAAGAACAATTAACAAAATAATTAACAGAAAAAAATCCCCACCATTTATAAAATTTGTGTCTATGGTTTACATTGAGTACAGTGTTTGGAGTTTATACCTACTCTTTTCCTGCATATCAAGCAAGTCCATTTTCCTGAAGATACTGAAGTCCTCCCATGTTTCCTACTTACTAAAACCTTCATCTTCGTTAAATTTACTTTGAGGCCTCTCAATTCTAGGTTTAGTTTCCATGCTTTGAATTTCTTCTTTAATTTTTGTATATGTTCAGCTAAGAGAACTAAATCATCAGCAAATAGGAGTTCCCATGGACAACAGTCTGAACCTCATCTGTGATGGCTTGTAGAATGAATAGGAGAAGACTGAAGACTGAATCTTGGTGGACTCCTATCTTCATGCTAGATTCATCCTTGAAAGCATTGTTGATTCTTACTATATTTATTGCATCTTTGTACATAGCTTGTACAGTCCTCATAAGCCATTCATCTACACCTAGTTTTTTTAGTGACTACCAAATTACTGATTGTGGTACTCTGTCAAACATCTTCTCCAAATCAACAAATGCCAGGTACAGTGGTTTGTTCTTAGCCAAGTATTTCCCCTTCAGCTACCCCACTAGGAGGATTGCATCCATGGTACCTCTTTTAAGTCCAAAGTCAAACTGCATCTCATCTAGATCTATTCTGTCAGAGATCATCTGTGCTACAACTCTTTCCTCAATCTTCAGAACTTGATCCATAGCCTTATAATTTCCTCTCCCTAAAGGCATTTCCTTTTCTTTTGTAGTAGTTTATGATGATACTGCTATACCAGTCATTGGCTAAAACCCTTCCCTGTATAGTTTAACTATCTAAGGTGGTAATCACATATTCTACCTCACCAGATATTTTGAGCAATGAGAAGGAAAACAAATTATAATTTCCGGTAATTTTAGCATTTTAGCTCTTATCATTCTCTGTTTTATCCATTCTGCTGCAAGGTAAACAGAACAGGAAATATCTCTTGCTCAGAGGTCAGTGAAAGGCACGTGATTGAATACATTCACAGTGCTATGAGGATGACACTTTTTACACTTGGTTGTTGATTTTCATTATTTCTTTAGCAAAGTAAAGACCAGGTTCATCATTATTACAGATCTACTCCCATTATCATTTCCATCATCATTTTATTTACTTCAAACAAGTATGATTATCATCACCATCAGCTGGTCAGGTGACTTGCTTGGACCAATAAGTAATACTGATCTTTTAATAGCTTGATATCTCATCTGCACAACTACAGATGATAGTAAAAGTTTGCTAACTGAACTGGTTGATTTTGGCCATTGACAGTTTGTTGACAGTTCATCCACTCAGTATCTAGTGATATTCACCATTTAGTGAAGTTCATCTGTCAACATAGTTCAAATCTACCATGTTGCATTCCATAATTTCAGAGTAACACTGGCTTACTTAATTGCTATATAATTTCAAAGATCTGTGTTGCAAAAATAATCCTTTACTTGAAAAGTAGGGAAGGTGAGCAACAGAAAGAGCATCCAGTTGTAAAACACTGTCTCAAATAAATGGATTCCAACAGGACCCAGTTATAGATTCAATTTAAAAGAGTATTTATCACAAACGTCATCATCAGTGGCCATGGAGGCATTTAACGCCCTTGTTCCATGCAGACATGGAAACAGGCATTCAGCAGAAACATACAAGGTAATTAGAAGTGAAATAAGACTAATGATACTCACTTGGTTGCCTTTTACATCAAAGTCAGAAACTGATGGTGGAGTGACTAAAGGGTCCACAACATTTGCAAATCCTACAACTGATGTTCTGCTATACTTCTTCTGGTCTAAATTCTGAAGAACTGGGAAGAGGATTTTTTTCCGATATATTTTACTGAAAAATCCAATAATGAAATTTATTCATTCATTCATTTATCTCATTTTGTCACAGTTTAGCTGACTGAGTACTGTTGGTTATAGCTCTAGTTAAAAATGCAAATGTCCAATTCTATCTCATTATTATTATTATTATTATTATATTATTATTATTATTATTATTGTTATTGTTGTTGTTATTATTATTATTATTATTATTATTATTATTATATTATTATTATTAATATTATTATTATTATTGTTATTCTTTCACACCGGCAGCCAGAGTGTTTGCTGTTTCATTTCTTCTTTTCTGTCTTTGGACTTTTCCCTTTCTCCTTTCCAATAAAGAGCTATGCTCGAAAGATTAAACTCACCTCTTTCACTGAGTGTCAAGCTGATACACTTCCCATGCAGATCCTCACATTCATTGTTTTTCTTTTTATCGTTTTTGATCTGTTTATTTGAATTGACTATTTACTGCACACTCACATGGACTGTCCTCATCCTTCTGACTGATTTAGAGCACCTGATTCACGGATTTCTTACTCTACCCTTGGATTACGTTACATTTTAATTTATTCAGAGTACCGCGTTTCTGCACCTTTGATTGTGTGTGTGTATCTCTCTCTCTCTCTCTCTCTCTCTCTCTCTCTCTCTCTCTCTATATATATATTATATATATATATATATATATATATATATATATATATTGTCACTACTTTATTATCTCCCCTTCTTCCTAGCTCTCCTGTGTGACCCCTCTGTCTGGCATATGCCATCATAGAATGCTAGCCAATAGACATTCTTTATTTTTCCTCCTTGTTTCTTTGTGTGTTTCTTTCTGTAGAAGAGCATAGGCTCGAAACGCTAAAGACTTTTTCACTTCCTGAGTGTTAAACTAATACATCTGTTTGTTGTCTACATCACCTGTCTTTGTCTTTTGTTTTTATGTGAATTCTCCCTATATATATATATATATATATTAAAGTCTTTGCCCCCTAAAAATACATATACAATCATAATATTTGAAGAAGGATTTTCTTAAAAATTATTAACTATTTAAAAAAAACTTAGAAACGGAATGACATGAACCTTTTGGAAGGAAGTTTCTGTATTGAGTGTGTGTATGTGTGTGTGTGTATGTGTGTGTGTGTATGTACACACGTATGTATGTATGTATGTATGTATGTATGTATGTATGTATGTATGTATGTGTATCTGTAAGTATATATGTATGTATATATGTATGTCATTATTCAGTTTTATTTCAAGATTTCTTGTCAATAGAGAAAGAGCCAGTTTCTAACTTAGATCCAAGGCTCTTTCATTGTAATTTCAACATCAACAACAGGGTCTTTTTGTTTGTATGTATGTATGTATGTATGTATGTGCATACGTATGTATGCATGCATACATGCAGATTTGTATGTTTTGTTTTATGTATGTCTTCTCATTCATAAATTGCATATCTAGACATGCTCAAATATACTTAATGTATGTACGTAAGTGCATGCATACATATCCATGCATGCATGCACACACGTGCACATACACACACATGCACACAAACATACACACAAGCATACACACACATACACATACATACATACATAGATACATACATACATACATACATACATACATACATACATACATACAAACATACATACATACATACATACAAACAGCACTAAGATTTAATGACTTCACATAAAAAACCTGAATAATAATAATAATAATAATGATGATGATGATGATGATGATGATGATGATGATAATGATAATGATGATGATGATGATGATGATGATGATGATGATGATGATAATAATAATAATCATTATCATAATAATAGCATCAAAAGCTGAGGGTTGGAGGGTATATCAGCCTAAACGTGTTAACAACAAGCAAGATGACAAATATCCGTCAAATGTAAATAATGTAAATAATGAACAAAATAATATGTTTAACAAATGGGAAAATAAGTAACAACAAAGCTAATGAAATGGCTGCTTATGATAAGATATTGACTTTCAGAGGCAATAATATAATATGGGTAATAATATAATGTTAATTATATGGCTAAGAGAATAAAGTTTAGCATGAGATTAACAATAATACTTTGACCACAACAGCCACAGTATAGGCTAAAAACAAAAACAGTTGAGGTACACAAAATATGAGAAAAGGTATATAATTACCAAAATTCTTGATAATCTGTCACAGGGTTCCCTGAAGATAAACAAAGAACATTATTTTTCCAGCACTTCTTTAAAACTTCAAGTTGTTTCCAGAGTATTAGGTAACATCTTAAAACCAGATAAATATCAGTTGGTTCTACGTTCACTTCTACTGTTGAGTCTTCTTCTGATGAGTCTTCTTCTATACCTTGTAGTGGAAAATCAGCTGAGTAAAAAAAAATTTTTTAAACATGTAATAGTATATAGAAACATCCTTTCTATACAGAAAAGAATAGTTTGTTAACTGAAAACAGCTGCAGTTGTGAACATTGAGAATTTCATGTGCAAAGTAGAATTTCATTGAAATAACCTTACTAGACATTATTTTCAAGTTAAAAATGCAATATTATTAGCAAGCTACTTACTATTTTGTAAAGCCTTACAATATACTTTGAGGGAAATTCTTTGTTTTTTGACAATTCTGAAAACAAAATCGACTATATAAATACCCCACTGCTAGCTGTGATTGTAATTAACCTTTTCGTTACTGTATTTATTTTGAGATGCTCTGTGTTTCTTTCAAATATTTTATAATATAACAAAGAATTTAGTAAAATGATTTAGTTATCATTAAGCTGGTGTTAGGAACATAAACTGTGACTAAGGTTTGGGGGAAGATTTTAATTTAAAATTTATGAAAACAAAACATTTGTGCTACAGAGCCAGATTCAGCCAGGTTGGTAACGAAAGGTTTAAACAGCTTGCCTTTAAATATCTTTTCGTTTTGTTTGTATTTTCGAAGACAATTGTCAATATTGAAGCAGTTCACCAAAAAGAGAAATTATTTCAAAATAAAAACAGTATAGTGTAGAATAAAGAAAGAACTAAAATGTCGGTTCTTGTGATGATGCTACAATAAATATATCTCTGGTCCATTAGTAAAAAATGCTAATATTAAGAAAGTCACATTAAGGCAGTAAGCTGGTAGAATTGTTAGAACATCAGGCAAAATGCGTAGTGGCATTTTATCTGTCTGTACATTCTGAGTTAAAATTCCACTGAGGTTGACTTTGCCTTTCATCCTTTCAGGGTGAATACAATAAGTGTCAATTGAGCACTGGAATCAATGTCATTGATTTATCCCCTCCCCTGAAATTGCTGGCCATGTGCCAAAATTTGAAACCAATATTAAGAAATTAGAAAATTAAAATCTCACAACGTGAGATATTCAGCAACAGTACCTTATAGTAAAGGTTGTTTGCCAACATAACATGGCAGTCCTGGTTTAGGATTACTGTTGCTGTAATTTAGCCCCAGGAGACATCATCTCCAGCTGACTATACAACACGATCTGTGTCCTTATATTTTTGAAGAAGGGAATCTAGTACCCCCACGCAGCTCAAAACAATATCTGCAAATCGGGATTTCTGGGTTATTTCTCTTCATCAGCACAAAATAATTGCTTGGCTAGAGGTGGTGCTGCCAAATTCCCATTCGAAATATATAGTTTTCAAAGTGACAACTAGTCACTGATTTATAAATTAGAAAATTACTATTTTTAAATCTCATAACGTGAGATATTCAGCAACAGTACTTTGTAGTAAAGATTGTTTGCCAACATACGAGGGACGTTCAATAAGTAATGCCTCTGACCCACTTGTAGTTGTTTGATCTAGCTGAAATTTTGCATGTGCAATCATTTATATCTCTATAGAGTAAGTGGCAAATTACAGCTCTGAATTAATTCTGGTTTCTGATTTACAGGTGTTTGAACCAAGTCAAGTGTGAAATGGAGCCTGTTGAGTGTCGAGCAGTGATCCGGTTTTTGTATTTGAAAGGACGCACACCACGGGAGACTTTTGATGAAATAAAAGTAACTTATGGTGATGATGCCCCATCATATGACCTTGTAAAACGCTGGCA
This sequence comes from Octopus sinensis, assembly GCF_006345805.1. NCBI lineage: Eukaryota > Metazoa > Mollusca > Cephalopoda > Octopoda > Octopodidae > Octopus > Octopus sinensis. Next base: position 129,769,782 of record NC_042999.1, on the reverse strand, counting down.
TCGTGAATTCAAACAGGATCGGAACTCTGTGGAAACAGCTCCCAGATCTGGTCACCCCCTTCTGCCATTGATGAGGCATCTGTCCGTCAAGTTGAGGCTGCCATTTTGGAAGATCGACGCATAATTATTCGCCAAATAGCCCATGAGGTCAAGATTAGTACCGGGTCTGTGGAAACTATCATTCATGACCATTTGCATATGCAAAAGGTGTCTGCCAGATGGATTCCCAGGTTGGTCACGCCTTTCCAGAAGCAAGAACGCGTCGAGTGCTCGAGGGTGAATTTGGAGATGTGCCAAGAAGATGAGTCAAAATTTTTCAACAGACTGATTACACAGCATGAAACCTGGGTCTATCACGATGATCCAGAGACCAAATCCCAGTCAATGCAGTGGAGGCACCATGACTCACCCCCTCCAAAGAAGGCAAGGGTGCAGCCTTCCGCTGGCAAGGTCATGCTCACAGTCTTCTGGGACCAGGACGGAGTAGTGATGACAGATTTCCTGGCAAAGGGTACCACAATTGCAGGAGCCTATTATGCTTCATTTTTGAGGAAATTAAGAGAAGTTATCAAAATCAAGAGGCGGGGCAAGATCAGCAAAGGCATCCTCCTCCTGCAGGACAACGCTCCGGTCCACAACTCACTTGTCGCCAGATCAGAAGCACAGGCGTATGGCTATGAATTCCTCCCCATCCCCCCTACTTTCCTGACCTTGCACCCTCTGATTTTCACCTCTTCCCAATCATGAAGTTGTTTTTGAAAGGAAAGCGTTTCCCAGATGATGCAGCCTTGATTTCTGAAGTCACGTTGAGGTTGGAGGACCAAGCTGGGTTCTTCTACAAAAACGGTCTCCAGAGCCGCATCAAATGATGGGAGAAATGCGTAACTCTGGGTGGTTCCTATGTAGAAAAAGACTAATAACTGTGCCAAGTTTCGTTGCTCTACTGCTATGGGAAGTGGGTCAGGGGCATTACTTATTGAACGCCCCTCGTAACATAGCAGTCCTTGTTTAGGACTAATGTTGCTGTAATTTAGCCATGGGAGACATTATCTCCAGCTGGCTATACGACATGATCTGTGTCCTTATATTTTCGAAGAAGGGAATCTAGCACCCCCACTCAGCTCAAAACAATATCTGTGTATCGCCAGCTGGAGATGACATCTCCTAGGGTTAAATTTCAGCAACGTTAGTCCTAAACCAGGACTGCCATGTTATGTTGGCAAACAATCTTTACTACAATATTAAGAAAGTTGTATGATTATAAAGCTTTCACCATGCCCTAAATTCAGAAAGCTAAACCCACATCAAGCCAGTGAAGAATAATATCTTATAACTAAGAGTTGGAAAAACTGCTGACCAGAGAGCCTTTACAGATATCATCCAAATTTTGGCACAAAGTCAGCAATTTTGGGGGAGGGGTAAACTGATACATTAACTGCCAGTGTTCAACTGGTATTTATTTTATCAACCCTTAAAGGGTGAAAGTAAAGTCAAACTAACAGAGAATAAAATTTGGGTCAATTTTAACCTTCTAATGTTATATCTTCAAATAACTAAACCCAACTCACCAAATGGTACAACAAAATTGTTAGCACTAGGACTTGGTAAATTTGTTTCCTTTGCAAGAATATTCCTATAAAGGGAATTAGTAACTTTTGTTTTCCAGGTAGGTTCTAAGTTTGATGTAAATTGCCTGAATCCAGGAAACTCTGACAGAATAATATCTTCCAACTGAAGACTCACTCCTGAAATTTCTCCATTTGCAGCAAGCCTAATTGAGAAGAAATTTGATTAAAAGATATTGAAGTAAATTATAAAATAATGATAAAATTATTTTAACAGTACAGTCTTTAAGGTTATCAAAACTAAGTAACAGCATATTCAGCATTAAAAACATGATTATTTTAAAATGTTGTAGAAATATGTACATTATCAAGTTATAGTAGAGTTCTGAATACATTTTTATGTTGTTTTAAACATTTTTCAATAACATCAGTGAAAAAATAGCTGTATACAGTCCTCTTAAATACAAGATTGCACAACTGTAGAAAATGAAAAAGGTGAAGATCTATCTATCTATCCGCTCAGTCGAAGTCGACTCAGTTACTCGATGGATCAGTGTCCTCCACTTCTTTCATTTAGTGCCAGTTATTGCTGGTGACAGTATCAAAAGTTATTGAGAGGAATATAAAGGAAATGGGAATAGGGTGCCCAATAGAGCTGTTGCAAAACGTTTGCCTCCTTGGTACAGCCAATATCATCAGGAAAGTATTAGATATTTGAAGAGAACAAATAGCATGATATTGTAGGCTGCAGGTAGTAAGCCCACTGCTCATGCAAGACTCCAGGAGTGCCAACAAAATCTGAGTATATAAAAAAGGCAAAATTAAACTGCAACAACAATAGAACAAGTTGAATAGAATAGGAATAGTCAAAGAAAAATCCCTAGCTGAGAAGCATGGGACTCAGAGCAGAGACTGAAGGGTTCTTAAAGTGGCACAAGATAAAAGCCTATCAATCAGAAATCACCAAAAATACATAATGAAGCAGATTACCATAAGCAATTGCAGAGGAAAATCAAGCAAGACATGGGAAGAAGTGATCAATACTCAAGAATTTGAACCTTATTAAGCAAATGGGAATGAACTGAAACAAGTAGTGAGATATTGTGCAGCAGAAAACCACTCTAACCCATGCAAGCATGGAATAACGGATGTAAGATGCTGCTGCCACCCAAAATAACTATGATAACAAGCTACTTTATAAAATAAAATATCTTTTATGTCAAACCCGAGTCACCTGAAAGAAAAATAATATTTTTAAGTAAATAAGCTAACCACTTCCAGCAGTGGAATTTGAAATCTAGTAGTTGATGGAGTTTAAAAGTCTGGGAAATTATCAGAAATATGAGAGAGTTAGAGAGAGAGAGAAAGAGAGTGTGTGTGTGCGCATGCATGCGTGTGTGTGTGTGCATGCAGACACACACACAAGAAATGTGGTTGCTTGTATTTTTATATGAAGGAGTGGATATTATAATACATAAGTCGCTCATGAGAAAATCAAACGGATCAATTTGGGAAAAAGAGATCTGACTATTTATTCCTATACATTAATGATATAAATTTTATTGAATCTCCATAGTTTCAAATATTGCAAAATTCAAAATCAGAACTGTAAGCTACCAAACATGTAACAACTGTTTATCTGTAACTATATTTCCTACAACTACTGGAGTGTTCATTATTAAAGTGTGGACAGGAAAAACGAAAGCCTGAAAGACAATTATGATCAACCAGACATATCTGTGAATTTTAAAACATGTTAAATACAGATATAAATATACAAGGAAATGAAAGAACAAAATGTGATCTGATATGAGACAAAGTTAGCAGAAAGATAATCACCAGAATGGAAGAAAACAACTCAGTGGTTTATATCAGCAAAAGTCAGTTAAGCAGAAACCAAAAGGTAAGGCAAAATAAACAGATATATTTCAAGAAGCAACCCTTTTAGTAAACTGATGGAAAACATACGTGAAATTTTATATTTCTTTCCCTCACAGCAAATAACATTTTGGTTTGCATTTTTTACTGAATCATCAGATGGAGGTTCGGATGAGATAGTTCCAAAGCATTTGAGACCTTTTATATCTTGACTTTTGCCAAATGAATTACCAAAGATGCAACAAGACATTTTACAAAGATATCCAATCTATACTATTATGGTTCACAAATAAATAAAATTAACCTTTTCAGCATGATTTTGTCATAGTTATTGAAATGTCATAGAAAACCCTAGTTTTTATCTTATGGTAAAAAACAAGTAAATCTTTTTTTATTCTTACATACATGCATAGAGTTAGATTTCCTTTAATTAAAAATTTAAAAATATTTGAAGTAAAAACAATTTTAATGAAAGTAAATAGGAAATAAAAGTAAAACATCATTTATTACAAGGCATAAAAAATGTAATGCTTCAACTTACTTGTCTAATTCTTTTAAGCTAGCCACACACAGCTGCATATTTTGACTTACGTGATACCAGCAAGGAAGCATTCCTGGAAAAGGCCCATTTCTGATAGAAAATATACAAGTTATTCATGAAAATATGTAGTTACTTTGATTATCCAAAGTGTTAGTGACTTGAAAGTTATAATCATTATTTACTATGTATTATTCCTATCCAACTGTTAGTATTTAAAGAACCATACAATACATATCAGCACATAAAAACTGAAAGTTATAATCAGAATATATGTAAACTATATCTGGTTTATGCATCATACATGTCTGCAACTCAATTCTGTGGTAAATAAAACAAATTCCATAAATATTACAGGTTCAATAGGATACTTGTGGTTTAATGTAAACACACATTTTCTATTACACATGTAACACATTACAAAATATGACACACATCATGTATTCTGGGTATGTGGTAATACAAGGTGGTATGAAAAAGCTCCCAGACTAGTTATGTTTAGTAAAAAATAACTTATTTACCTAAGTTTTAATATTATCTCCTTCAAAATAGTCACCTTGTGCAGCAATACACTGGTCTCAGCATTCCTGCCACTTTTGGAATCTGGCCTGAAGTTATTTTCCATAAGCAAGTCAAGGACCTTCTGCAATTCACTCTGGATCTTGACAGTGCTGTTAAAATGGTAACCTTTCAGCTGCATTTTCATCTTGGGGAAGAGATGGAAGATGCAGATACTAAATCTGGCAAATAGGGTGGGTGTAGAAGCAATACCTTGTTGCTTTTGGTGAGAAACTCACAAGTGAGGAGAGCTCAGTGGCAGGGTGCACTGTCATTGTGAAGAATCCAATTCTGTGCACTCCACAAATTCAGCCGCATTCACCAAATGTCCTCCTTCAAATGCTTCAAAATGTCACAGAAGAACTTTCAACTGACAGTCTGGCCCTGGGAGACGAATTCTTGATGCACAATACCAAATTTCTTGGGGTGAAGCTCATGGTAGGTCTTCCAGGACTGGTATTCCACTTTTGAAGTACCCATGCCACTCGAAACATTGTGTATGGCTCATTGTCTCATTGCTGTAAGCTTGCTGAAGCACACTCAATGTCTCTGTAGTAGACTGCTCAAGTATAACGCAAAATGTCACATTGGCTCCTTGTTCCTGTCCATGACAAAATCACAGACTACAGCTTATATGTGATCATAAAAACACAAATTTCACAACTTGCGAAGTAAACACAGTGATGTCACTTGGCAAACTGCCTCGTGAGGATCACTGCTAGCTCTCACTGCACATGCAACTGTGTGCTGCCATCTGTAGGCATGCTAGTCCAGGAACATTTTGATAACACCTCGTATATTAAGTGTGACCGGCAATATTTCCTTCATAACAATATATCTATTATAATTAGAACTAAACATCAGTCTTACCGACCAAGGAAACTTCGCCAAGGGTAAAGTGACACTGCTAAACTGTCATAAGCTTCTAATGGTTCTGGTACTCTTAAGTAAGTGTTGAATACACTCTCTTGTGGTACATTGCTTAAAACGGTTAAACCATGGTTCATATTTACAGCCTGGAATACATAAATATATTAAAGATTAGGGAACTGCTCCACATGACAGCAATAAAGAGTGCTCTTTTCACATGAAAAATAGACTAATGAGGCATATATAAGTAGTGTGATAAAATACACAGCAGTAAATACCGAGGATGAGCTGTGATTGGAAAAGAATGGGATAAACATGATTTATTGCATGCAAAGTGATAACTTAGAAAAAATGTTGACTGAAAAGGAATTGTAAATGTAGGTAAACATCTGAAGTATTAGCAAATGTCTGCAAGAAAGATGACTACATTAGAAAAAACGTATAATGCATGTGGATGATGACTTTCAGGTGAACTAAAGTGCTATAATTGAGGTAGAACAGAGAAAGTTTGAAAACTAAAAACTTTTGAACAGTAAGATCAGATCTAATTATATTGGACTTCACAGACAGAATTATAAAGGCTGAAATGTATATAGAAATTAAATGGTATGAAATGAAATGAACCATTCTATGTACAGATACTTATTCATACATGTCAACTAAAGATTTGTTGTGAACATAAAAATTAGATGATGAAAAATGAAAAAAATTAATCTCACCTCAAAAGCTACTCTGTTTCCCGAAAGTAGGAAAGTTTCCACCAAAGAATAGCGTACTGCTATATCAAATTCTAAATATGCTACTTCTTGCCGTGCAGTTAGAAGTTCAACAACTTGTTTTGGATCTGTGGGACAGGACAGCGACTGTACTTGTGTCATGATTTCTTTTAACTCAGTTTCTTGAAAATCAAAAATAAGAAAGTAAACGAACAGGTGAAATAGAATAAATTTTAATAATAATTATTTATTACTTGGCTTTGAGGGCCTAAATATAAAATACAAAATATATCATACAAAAGAACTACAAGATATGTTGGGATGTACATATATATATATATATAAAAAAAAAACAGGGAGTGGAGCAAAATTGCAACACAGATTAACAATTTAGTATACAAACAAATGGGTACTCACTCAAAAAGAAGTAAGAATCTTCTACCTGAATAAGATCAGAGGTGCAAAGTCAGAGGAAAATGCCACTAAGTTTTTTTTGTTTACCATGCTGATGATTCTGTCAGCTTGCCATCTTTGATTCAAATTTTAGCACAATTTTAGGGGAGGGGGTAAGTCAATTATATTGATCCCAGTGTTTAACTGGTACTTATTTAATCAATCCTGAAAGCTGACCTTGGCAGTATGTGACTCAAAACATAAGAAGTTAGAAGAGTTGTTGCAAAGCATTTTGCCCAATGTTCTAACAATTCTACCAGCTTACCACCTTAGTAATAATAAGGCTTGAAATTTTTGGGAAGGAGTTAAAAACAATATTAGTACTTGTCTGGAACTTTATGTTACTGACACTCTCCACCCTCCACTCAACAAAGAAGGATTTGAACTCAGAACATAAAGGACTAGAACAAAAGCTATAAGAGTGTTTGATGCTCTAGCAATTTTACCAATCCACAATAATAATCCTTCTTACAATAAAAATCCACTGTGTATATGTCTGTATAGCATGATACTTTATTCAAATGCCGAACACTGTGAAACATGTACACACCACACAGCAACACATAAGTACTCAAACTGTAACATACATCAGCATACACACACAAGTACATATATACAAAAGTTTCCATGTAAAGATAAATCGACAATGAACAATTGTAGACAATTAAGGACTACTTTGAAGCATGAACTGTTAAATAATTTAAATTAGTGTTTTGTCCAGTTGTGTCTACACTGGTAAATATTTGCTAGCTAGCCTAATGCAGTTATCAATACTTGTGTTCTGTAAATCTGTTGTAACACCAATGTTACTAACGATACACAGAAATGAAGACAAATAGTGAAAATAAAAATAGAAGAGAGGAAAAATGAAACGAAAAGAGAAACTGTTTGATAGAGAAAGGAGAAAGAGATTATGGTGGAAGTAGATGGTGAAGGCAGAGTAAATAAGATGGATAAAAAATTATAATGAGAAAATAAGAGCAAGAATGAAAAGAAAGATAGGAAAACTCAGAGAAGCACCAAAGCAATGAAAGACAATGAAAAGAGATAAAGAAAGACTGATAATAAAGAACAACAGAAATTTGATTTTACTTATTCCTTCTAATCCACCCCATGTTGCTGAGGCATCAGCATTTTGTGCGGCAAATATTAAGGATCTTCGATTTCCAAGTCGGTAGTGTCCAATTAGATATTGTAAAATATCATGCAGAGCTGAGACAATCTGTAGAAGGTAAGTTAAAGCTTCGATGCAGTCTTTATCACTCAACATACTGAACATCGTTAGTATTTCAGTGCAGTGAGGTAAATACCATATATTGAGCACCTCTTGCCCATCTGGAGACATGACTTTAAAATCGGCGTCTATGCTCAGTTCACTACAAGACAAACAGATAAGATGGAATTTTTTTTTTTTTACTTTAGATATGAATTTTATTTGGGATATTGAGAAATTTAATAAATAGATAGCTGATAAAACAGTGAGAATATAAAATACAGTACCAAAATTGTCTGTTTGGGATGTTGCTAAAAAAGCGTAATTAACAGTTAAAACATTTTAAAGTTTAAAATATTAAAACATTTTGAATTTTACCTTCTGCTTTATCATCTTTAAATAGGAAAAAATTAAAACAAAAAAAAAATGAAAAGAAACCTCTTCTTCATTTGAACTAGTTCAAGTGCTATCATCATTATAGCCCCCCCCCCCATCAATACCAACAACAAGAACACCACTATCACTATCATCTTTTTTTGATGCTGGTATGAGCAGGACATAATTTCAAGACATAATTTCAAATTAACTTCAGACTTAGTAAAATGAAAATTTACAAGTTCAAGTTAACTAAAAACAATATGCATTTTCTGGTTTTCTGGTTAACAGTTTCATTTACTTCAAATCACTTTTTAGTTAATGTTACAGGGTTCTATTATAAGCTTTCACTGACAGATACCAACATTAACAAACACCCAAATGAAATGCAAAGTTGAAATCATAAGAGAAAAATATTAAAAATTAATATTACCTTTTCCTCCGATCTATATATGAATCAGCTGGGTTATCAGCAACTATGAAAATACCAACTGTGAAGAAAGTATTCCTGTAAAAGTAAGTATAATCACTTTAGACAGAAATTTACCAACAGATTAACTATATACCTTAGGATTGTCAATTATATTAATCTGATTATTATGTTCACCATTATCGTCAAATTCATTTAAACATTATTTTATTTTCTATGCTGCTATATGTTGGTTAAGTATATGTATACAATCAAGTGCTTAAAGAGATCTTACATGTGATTTGTACTGCAAGAGAAATGACGACACCATTGGCAGTTCCATCAATGTTCTACACAGCGGGGGTAAAACAAATTGTTGCTTGGAACTGCTGTGCCAAGTGGGTCATGGAAGCAGGGTCTACTGGATGGAGTGGATGACAGAGTGCACAGCAGACGTTCCAAAGTGGAAAAATCATCCAGCATTATCAACAAGAGTGGTATGAGACTAGACACTGTACTCAACTCACTTTCATCAAAACAATTGATTCTGATTGATCTCACATGAATGTAACAGCAGACTGGAGGACACCCACATGTACAAGACTGAAAAATATGGCAGTTTAGCCATTAGATAGGGGTAAATCTGGTTAAGTCCTTGTCATGGGAGTGGGAACGAGAAGGATTATGGGCAAAGCTGCCTATGATCACATGATATGACACTCAATTTCTGGGAAAAAGAGAACCAGGGCTTATAAGGCAATAGTGAAAGTAACAGAGAAGAGTTCCAACTTCATATGGTCAAAGAGGAATGGAAGTGGATTTCAGAAGTTATAACTTACCCTATATTCAACTGCTATTTCATACTGAAGTGATTATGACACCCAAGGCACCTTAACCACCCATGTGCCCTTGGCTCCAGGGCACCTTAACCACTCAGGAAGATTACTATGCAGACAATAGCAGAGAATGTGACACCAGAGGGGAATCCAGGAGTTTATTATCTGGATGTGGCCAAACATACTTAGAGTGTAAAGTGTTAAGGGCTGAAATATTAACATCAGGAGGGTTTCCTCTTTGAAGACTTTCTACTGTTCAGCTTTTAAAGTTTCTTACTATCATCATTATCATCATTGTTCGATCGTGGTCGAGACAATGGAATTTACCATGCTACGCCAGACTTCACGGTCCATCATGGCATTACGGAGGTCCTGCTGCTGGATGCCTGTATCCCTGGAGATTACATCAGGGTAGGAGAGTGTGCACCCTCTGGTATTGCGAGTAGATGGCTTCCAGAGGTGAAGAGTAGAAATTACCTCTTTTTCAGCTCTACAACAATGTCCAGCAAACTGGACTCTCCTACCTTTCAGTAGATGACACTTGCCCAAGGTGCCATGCAGTGGGACTGAACCCAGAACCATGTGGTTGGGAAGCAAGCTTCTTACCACACAGCCACTCCTGTGCCTAATGAAGTGGTTAGAGGAAAACGTTTTTACATTTTCACAAGTTACATACAGTTTATCTTTGAAGAAAAAGGAAAATAAACCCTCAGTCATCGAAATTCACTAAACTTCTTCCATTTTCTGTAAATCTAATTTCTATTCTATCACTTACTTCATCCAATCTTTCAAGTTTTTCAACTATTTTTGTTCTTAGATTGACTTTTTAACAAAAACTTTGTGCAAAAACAACTTGTTTAATTACCTTATTGGTGAAAAGTCTTCCAATGCCTGCGAGATATATTTATAGATTCCAATAATTTGACTTCTCAGTAAATACTGTGATATGTTTGTTGCTGTAGAATTGCATGCTTCAGATATAAGATCACTGTATGTAGAATATATTATTGAGAAATATAAATTAAATCAAAATGACAACTTGGAAATATCTCTTTGAAAACATAGAAAAGTTTGAGTAAGAAAGAGAAAGTTATGAAAAATATCATAGGCAATGTGTGCGCTCATGTATATGTGAAAGAGAGAGAGAGAGAGAGAGCATAATAATATTTCAAAAAGATATGGGACATTTCAGATTAATATAGATGATACCACCATCATCATCATCTAATGTCTGTTGTTCATGCTGGAATGGATTGGATGGTTTGACCAGGGCTGATAGGCTGAGGGGCAGCACCAACTCTAGTTTGATTTGGCATGGTTTCTACAGCTAGATGCTTTTCCTAACACCAATCACTCTAAGAGTGTCATGGGTGCTTTTATGTGCCACTGACATGGGTGCCAGTTGCACGACACCAGTATCTGCCATGACTACAATTTCACGAGGTCCAATGCTTGAAAGGTGCTTTTTACTTGCCACTGGCACAGGTGCCAATTATGTGACACCAGCATTGGCCACACATATGATTTCAATTGGCTGGTGGATCTTTTCAAGTATGGCATATCACCAAAGGTCTTGATCACTAGTCATTGCCTCTTTGTGACCCAATGTTTGAAGATCATGCTTCACCACCTTGTCCCATGTCTTCCTGGGTCTACCTCTTCGACAGGTTCTTTCAATATTAAAAATTCTTAAATGGAGAAATGTACCTACAAAGTTACTTTGTGAAATAATGTCACAACGACAGGTTAGTATTAATGCTCCATTCAACTTCACTTGTCATAAATAAATTTTTGAAAATAGGTAACTTGTGTACTATAGTCTATAGGATAAGGCAATGAAAATGCCTGTTTGGCCAAAGAAGTCACCTCCAATTCAGTCTCTCATTAAGCCTTCTCTCTCTCTCTCTCTCCCTTTCACTCTCTCCTTCTGTCTGCTCTCCATAATTTTCCATCTATTTGCTCATGTTTTCCTTTCCATTACACAACTGTCTTGCTTGCCTATAAATTCCAAGTGCCTCTCCACTCTTGGATTGATAATTTCCTGTACAACTACACCATTGTGCTATCTGCTTACAGTGCTCTTCCAAACCATAATCTACTGACTCTTGTATATTGGGTTACTTCCATTGCTTTCTCTTTTAGACATTAATGATTTTTTTGTCATTCTAATATCCCATTCTTCCATTTACTTTCTACACACATGAATCATCTATTCATAAACTATACACTTAGCATTCCACATCAATGTCCTTTATAAATATATACCACAAAAACATTCTTCAATAGAGTTACAACTTAATTTCCCCCAACAACACAAAGACACAATTACTACACATGTCAAAAAAACAATCTTGTATAACATTCTTTACACAAGAACACATACACAAAATCCTTTAAGTCACTATAAACATTCCTGTCTTCACAAATTATGATGATCTCTCATTGCAATCTCACTGCCAAAACTAGATCACATAAACTAGGCTTTCCGTCAGAACCAGAAAATACTTTATCCTGATCAGTTGCTGTCTATCAACAAAGATCAAGTGTTACCACACAGGAGTACTGCTGCCAAATCTTGAACAGTGTTGTAGTTACGTACATGAAAAATCTAGATTTCATCAACAAGAAAACCATTCAAATAATTGAAAAGGTTACTCACCAAAACATTACAATCACTTATTTACAGATTTGTAATTTCTTCCCTCTGCATCACTATGACTACAATAACCACTGCATTTCTGATAAAGTTAGCTGCAAATCTCTTCTAAACAGGCTCCACCTGACACACTTTTCTTTCATTCTTTTGTCATTCTAACCATGAACCAAATCTCAGATTCCAACAAAATAGTTTTCCTAGAACTCCCTCTCCATTACTGAAGCTCTCTGAAACTTCCTTTCCACTTCATCCATCATAAACCTATGTTTGTTCAAATTGTGAATTTTAGAATAGGCTCTCTTTTCAAGAGTAGAGAGACTGATGTGTCAGTCTTGAAAAGACAGTCTATTCTAAAATCACATTATATATTTTCTGAAGAATGTCACCATTGTAGAATCCCTTGTAGATAATCAGTTGTTGGTGGATTTGTTCTAACTCATTGTATTTTGAATTCAAATACCACTAAAGTCAACTCCATCTTTCCTCCTTTCAGCACTGATAACATAAAGTACCAGAGTCTGGTGTAGTGGATTGAAGGAAACGTGAAAGTGTTGGACAAAATATTTTGCAGTCTTTGTTCTGAATCCTTGTATTCTATGTTTTAAGTAGTGAACTTATTTGTACCTAGCTGACAGTGGGTCAAGTGGGCTGGTTTGAAGACCTAATTTGATATGAAATAATGACTTCAAGACAGTGGCATATATGAAGGAACTGACAGCTTACTGCTACTGGCATGACACCTAGCACCCTGGACATTCTGCTTTTCTTTGGGACATTTGCTTGAAGGCTAAGTACAGGTGGTTGGAGCTGATGTATCTTCTTCATTTCCCAGAAGTTCTTGACACAGGTTTCTTCATCATTGTGACTTCGTGATTAGCCTTATCAGTCATAAGAGAAGTTATAAATGAGAAAGATGAGGAGACATCACCATTTGTCAAGAAGGACCATTCCTAAGGATATGTAACTCTCCTAATGGAGAGTTACATATCAGCCATCAAACAACTGGGGTCTTTTATTTGAAAATGACACTGACTTCTCCAGAACCATAGGAAAATGTTAACTTAGAACAATCCTCAGATAAAACCTTAATTATAAAGTTACCCACTTTTATAATAAGCTAGATTGATCAGTAAGTTAAATATCTTAGCCATGAGAAAGAATGCAGCACCTGTGGCATAATGCAAACTATTAACTTTTTGGTCTATAGTTTGATGCCATCAACTTGAGTAATTGTGATTCTTCTATAGAATATAGAAAAAAGATTTTTGCCTTGAAGGAAAGCAGCTTACATTGCTCAAGTCACTTAGTATTCTAGTTTATTGACTGTTAATATTGGAAATATACAATCATGAAATAATAAAAGTAAGCAAAAAATTAAACTTTGAGTCAAGAAATTAAAAATACAAACTGTTTAAATTTATTATATTCCCTTGATCCACTGAAATGAGGCGTTGATTCTATTTTCTTGGTATACTTATTCAGCATAATGTCTCGAAATGCAGTCTAACAAGCAGAAAAGAAACAAAAAAATCGCAAAAGTGATATATTGGTGAGTGAGTAGAGCTTTAAAATAAATGCAACAGAAATAGAATGGATAACATTAAAAAACTGAAACCAACTCAAGAATTGTCTGTACATTTAGAATCTTCAAAGCATATGAAATTACATAGAGAAAATATTGTATAGCTTGAGAAAGGTTATTAGAAAATTTTGTCAGTAACAATAGTTTGTAGTTTTAGATTCAACTACTTAGTTATTCATAAATGGTAATAAAAACAGCCACAACATTAATTTTAATTAATATTTATACTTTGCCATAAATATACTTTCTAATAGTGATTTATGCTTAATTCTTATTGTTATATACTCAAAATACAGAAGATATAGAATCAAAACAGAAACATCAAAAACTTCTTGTTTAAAGATGTGGATTGGTGAAGATGCCATTTATTACTGGATTTACAGACAAGCTCTCAAACTTTATAAAGTCATTATTAATATGTAATGAAGAAACACAATATGCACATGTAATTAGAGAAATGACTAGAAAATTGGAGGAACTTAGTTTATATACTAATAGAGGACAAACACTAACTTCTAAAATGATAATAATTTCTATATTTCAAAATCATACTAACTATATAATATAAAATATATTCAATTTTATTGTAATAATCAAAAATATATAAGTTGGTAAAACTCAAAGCATCCTTTTAATATTCTTTAATAACTGCCTCTTAAATAAGTTTTTTTATCAAAATTGTCATAGAATAATAATCCAAACAAAATATATTCAGTTGTGGTTGAATGTAGATAACAACTGGGTGAAGAAAAGTGAAGAAATTTGTCAAAGACTGTGGAATCTGAGACTCAAAATATAAGAGAAAATACTTCATCAATGATCCAATATCCAAAATAATAAAAAAAGCTTTTGTGTTTTAAAAAATGATTAAAGAAAACTTTTTTTCCAAGACAGAAGTTTTCAAAACTAATATTTGTTGGCTTTCCTCAATTTTTAAAAAGGTTTTTGACAAGATTTCTAAAACAATAGACATGTACAAAACAATAGGGCAAAAAAAAAAATGTTACCTTGATAAACTGGACAGAGACAAATGATTCAGAAAAGACAGTTTTCTGAGGAGTAACACTAGCTTTGGATTCACTCAATTTACAAGTCTTCTCATTGGGTTGCACTTGATTCTTTTGACTAAGGGAATAGTACAGTAAGTTACAATGTAATAATACAATAATACATGACAAATTGACAAATATGATTATACATGAATAGAACATATAATTTAGATACAACTGAAGCAAAGGGAAAATACAAAAAAATATATTCTTAATGTAGTTTGTCTTCTAAACATGGTTAATGAAAATATGTATACTATAGGAATAAAATGCTGAAAATTTTGTTTGCTTTAATTGTAACTGAAACTGTTATATAAAGTGTACATTGTCGACAGCAATTTGCGTTGGACAAAACACATTGCTAAAATTGCCAAGAAGGCTGAAGGTGTCTTGGCATCACTTACCAAGTCCTTTGTGAGCCACTCTCTGGCTATCTATTTGAGGCTACATATAGCTATGGTGTGGCCTCACCTGGAATTTGCATCACTGTCTGGAACCCCTATCTTGCCCAGGATATTAATCATGTGGAAACTGTTCAGTGATGTGCAACCAAGAGAATACCCTCCATCAGGCATCTGCCATATTCTGAATGCCTTACTTCCCTGGGCATGGATACATTGAAACTCTGACATCTGGCAACTGACTTGGCAGACACCCATAAAATTATTAACCATCTTACTAACAATAACTCTGAGCACCTTTTGAAACTTGACTCATGGACATGTTTACAAAGTCAGAAAACAGCACAGCTCCCATGACTTTTGGAAACATTTTTTCATGTTAAGGGTTACTGAAGCATGGAACAAACTGCCGGCATCAGTTGTTAGTTGTCGGAGCACTGCATCCTTCAAAACTTCCATGCTTCCTGAGATTCGCCAACACTACACCTGATTTTCTCCCCTCTATACACATGCAAGCCTATATCTGACTCATACACTGTTCATTTTCCAGACATTTGTATATTACTGCATATGTGTCATACACACTTTTGACAAGCTGTAGTGCACCTGAGCACTGTATACAATAATTTCATTATTATTATTCAGTAGTTTTATTTTTATAGCATGCTTTCACTTCACTACCGAGCGCAGCTCTGTGTGCCTTGGGTATGTGCTGTGATTTGTTGTGATGCTCTGATGGTTATTGTATGGAAAGTGTTCTGCGTAGGATGTGTGCAGTGCCTAGTAGTGCAATTTTCTGTATGTTATATGTGTTTGTAAGTCCTGGTGTTTTTGTTATGTATTTGTCTGAATATTTTTTTATCATGCCTAATGCACCTACTATGATAGGAATTGTTTCTGTTTTCAGATTCCACATTCTAGTTACCTCTATTTCCAGGTCTTTGTATTTTGAGAGTTTCTCCATTTCTTTTAGAGACACATTGTCATCTGCCGGTATTGATACATCAATTAGAAAGCATTTTTTTTCTTCATGATCTCTGACAACTATATCTGGTCTGTTGGCCTTAATTTCTCTATCTGTGTGTATCGGCATATCCCAGAGTATGGTTGCTTTCTCGTTTTCTGTGACCTTTTCTGGTGTGTGCCTATACCATCTTTTTTCTGTTGTTATTCCATAATGTTGGCATAGCTTCCAATGTATGTAGGTTCCAACTCTGTCATGTCTGTGAATATATTCCTTCTTAGCCAGGACTGGGCAGCTAGAGATAATATGATTTATTGTTTCTTGTCCATCTCCACATATTCTGCAGTTACTTGTAATATTTCTTTTCATTACATGTTTTTGGTAATTTCTGGTGGGGAGGCTTTGGTATTGTGCTGCAATTAAAAATCCCTCTGTTTCTGCTTTGAGTCCTGAGCTTCTCAACCATTGCTGGGATTTTTCTTTGTCTATTTCTTTTGCATTTAGTTTAGTCCAGTATTTACCATGAAGGGGCTTTTCTTGCCATCGTTTTATCATGGTTCGTTGCTGTTCTACTTTTAGTTTGGATTTCATTTGTTTTATAGCTTTTGTTGTTTCTTCATCTTCTTCTTCTTCTTCTTCATGTTTATTAGGTGGTATGATTTCTTGTTTGTATTTGTCAGCTTCCTTAAATACTGAGAACAGTTTTTTGTTTTGCTCGTGTTTTGCTGCTATCTGGATCAGTTTTCCTTCCTTCTGAAGTAGATATTTTTGCAGTCCTATGGTGGTTATTTTATAGTAGTTTTCCAGCTGTATAAGGCCTCTACCACCTTCTATACGTTGTATATATAGTCTTTCTATGTCAGATGCATCCTAGATCCTGTCATTATTTTTCTTGTTTTCCTATCTATTTTGGTCAGTTCATTTCGTGTCCAGTTAAGGATATTGTAGCTGTAACTTATAACTGGGACAGCTAAAGTGTTGATACCTATTATCTTGTTTTTAGCATTGAGCTCTGTTTTTAGTATTGATCTAACTCGTCTATAATATTCTTTTTTTATTTTCTCTTTCATTTGTGTGTGTTTTGTCTTATCTAGTGTGTGTGTTGTGTCTTATCTAATAATAATAATATTATTATTATTATTATTATTATATTATTATTATTATTATATGATATAGATATAAAGTATGTAAGAATTAGATAAATTATGATATTTAAAAGGTCATACAAAGTTTTGAAGCAAAATTTTGTTGCTTAACTATTTAACTAAACTTGGGCAGATATTGGTTTTGTAGAATTGGTTTTTGTAGGATTATAAAATTACAATAGACAATTGATTCAGAATCTATATCTATGACATCAGTGTAGATTCTGAAGAAAAAAACCCATAAAAAAACAACTATAATCTCTACTAGATCCATCAACAATTTCATTATCAGTAATCACAAAACCTTTCATTACTATGTTCTTTCAATGTCTTTGAGATGAAACATTTACTAAACTATGACTCTAACATAAACACTTGCAATATAAGAATCAGAGGTATATCAAAACTATTCCTTCTCAGAAGCCAGAGTATCTGTAACATTAGAACTGCTATATATCATGAAATAGCCATAATAAAGCCATCAATATCAATACCAATAGCTACATGTGTGATAGAAAGCAGAATTCCTTTCATCCAATTTTCATGTCTTAAACATGTTTAAATTTAAAATAATTAGAAATCAGAAATCCTATATATACATAGGTGCAGGTATGACTACATGGTAAGAAATTTGCTTCCCAACCACATGGCTCTGGGTTCAGTCCCACTGCATTGTACCTAGGGCAAATTTTCTACTGTAGCCTTGGACTGATCAAAGACATGTAAGTGGATTTAGTTGATGGAAATTGAAAGAAGCCCATTGTACATATTTTATATATCTATATGTATATAAAAGAGAGATTCTGTCCGTTTGTGTGTTTGTTTGTCCCATAAAGTGAAAGTAAATGGTTCAAGGGGGTGGCAACACTAATTGTGCACAAACCTATGACAAACTGCATTGAGGCAAATATTCTCACTGGTTGTGGTAAACGTAACACTGTCTTCTTTCCTCACATACCAGTTATACCATCTAATGTCCCATTCAAATTTAACCCCTTACAGTTTCCTATCCCACTTTCTTTTGCCATGAGCATTAATAAAAGTCAGGACCAAACACTAAAAGTTGCTGGATTGCAACTTGAACTTGTTTGTAGATGAAATCCATCTTTTTTCTACTCCAATTATTACATATTTTTTCTTATATAATACACACATACAAGACGAGTAAACCTAAATATGACTAACAGGACACAGCATTCATAATTTCATTGGAATATTACTTACTGTTGCCTTGCCTTCCATTCCTGTAATATAGCATTGGAATTTCAGAAATAACACTGACAGGACACAGCATTTGTAATTTCATTTCACTATTACTTATTGATATTCCTAATCCAAAAAATGTCTACTAAAAATAGACTGTCAAACACCAAACAAATGCATGATGTACTATGCTTTTTCTAAATTTTCTATCATGCAATTACCTAATTTGTATCAACAAAAACTATGCAATGGTACAACACTAATTGTGCACTGACACAGCATTAGTAATTTCATTTCACTATTACTTACTGATATTCCTAACCAAAAAAAATTTGTATTAAAAAAAAGACCGTCAAAAAACGAACACCAAAGAAACACACGACATGCAATGCTTTTTCTATATGAACAATGATGTTCCACTTAAACTGTAGCCTTTTTAGTGCCATTGCAGTCATCTGGATTCTGTAAAGCTATTCTTCTCTATGATATAACCATTTTCCTAGCTTCTCGGTCCGAGAAGCTGTAAAAGTAATTACCCAATCAACGACGGGTATTACTGCTAGTATATACATATATAAATATGTGTGAGTGTGTGTATGTGCACACACTTTTATGTCTGTGTTTATCTCCTACCGCTGCTTGACAACTGGTAATCCCTGTAACTTAGCAATTCAGGGAAAGAAACCAATAGATTACAAGGCTTAAAAAAAAAAGTACTGGGATTGATTTGTTTGACTAAAATTCTTCAAGGCAGTGCCCCAGCATGACCACAGAATAATGACTGAAACAAGTAAAAGATAAAAGATAGATAATTGGAAGACACAACTATGTAAACTTGAAGAATAGTTTGATTTGGATATATATTAAAACTAACACATTGTGATAATAGATCAAAACAGTAAAAGGAACGATGGGCATCAGAAAAATATAAACATGATCCAATTGGTTCAATCTTTAAAATGAGGTACATCGGGTCATACACACAATCTACCCTTTGTGTAAAAATATATTAAGAATTTTTCTCAGTACAAGTAAAATACATAGCTATTTAGAAGTATCACTGAAAAAGGGCACAGGAATTGTAGACATCATACATTTTTGTAGGCAACATGACTTTAGTCAATGATATTTTCAGACAGTAAAAGTTTTTACTTGCTTTGTACGTCTTAAAGTATTACTGGAATAGTTTTCTTTATGAGCTACCAACAGAAATTTCACTGTAGCCAATGCAATTATTCCTGATATAAGATATATAGCATCATCATATAACACAAAACGCAACTGAAAAAAAGGCCCAATCCTTGTTTTTGTGCCTGTCATGTGCATCTTTTGGTATAGGGTTTATGGCTGAATCCCAACCACTTTACAATATAGATTGGGTACATTTTCTCATGCCATTGGCTTTAAAAAGGTTATCTGTGTGGTAGGCCTAAAACACCATTTCTATCCTGAATAAGTTTCTACTTAGTTTTACTGTTCTCCTAGACTGGTTGTTTTTGCTACAGCATGTGGATTCCACATTTTTTCGTTGTTTTTGCTACAGCATGTGGATTCCACATTTTTTCTATATATTTACACAAATAAATGTCGGTCTCTTGGAGTATAGAAAATTGCCAAATTGATCCATTTTTTCTTTAAAAGTAACATATATGGGAATGTGAAAAGTACTGTAAAAAAATATTAGAAGTTGAAGAAGTGTTTGAGATATGGCAGTGAGAAGAATGAATTACTCACTCAATTTCCTGAATGGAAGATAAATTGTTACAATTGGAAACTTGCAGAATCGAAGCAATCATAGCATTCTGATGACAAAGCTGACACTTTAAAACCAGCTGCATTTTCTTTAATCCTTCAGTAGTTAGTAGCTAATAAAAACGTATACATTGATATATAAATTTTAGAAAGCCATGGCGAAGCAGCTGAGAATAAATTACAAATAAGAATACAAATAAGAATAAGACATTTAAGTATCTTGATTATTTCAGCTAGAAATGACCTTAGTCAAAGAGTAAGTCAAGAAGAAGCCATGCCTGTGTGAAGTGCAAAGGGAGTACATTTGTATTTTGTGTTGTATGGGAAGAACCAGTGAGAGTGGCTAGTTTAGCCAATGTGATTTGTACAAGTCCTGTTTGCTATTGATAGTGGATTGGATGAGGATTGCCTCCTTAATCCACCAGTTTGCAGCATTTCAATTTGAGGCTCTGGTAGTAACAGTAATGCTGGCTCTAGTATTTATCCAAGTAATTTTTTAATCGACATGTCTGTGTGTTGATATGTTCTTTCGTTTAGATGTGCAGGTGCTAGATATTGCTACCTTATCATGATAACCTGCCACACATCACCTACTATACAATGCGTTCGTTTCCTGGACTTAGGGAACTCAAGTCAGTTGATTAGACAAACTCCATGGAATTGAACAGCAGGACACAGCCATTTGGACACAAGTGATTTGGCACAGTTGACTGAATACTGTGCCCATTTTGGAAATGGCTTTTATGGTACCAGTACTTTTTGGTACAGCTGCTACAAATGTGTCCCCTTCTCACATATGCAAATAGAAATAAAACACATACACATATACACAAATAAAGGAATATGCCCGTACACCTAAGCACAGAGAGCAAGAAAATGAGAGAAATATTAAATGATCTCAGCTGCTACAAACATGGCCTCTCTTCACATACACATTAAAGAAAAAAACACAGATACACAAACAGAGAAATATGCCCACACACATAAGCAGAGAAAGAGAGAGAGAGAAAAAGAGAGAGAAAGAGCAAGAAAAACTGTTACAAATGCATCTCCTCTTCACATAAGCATAAAGAAAAAACACATACACATATAGTGCGTGCATGTGTGTGTGTGTAAGAAAGAGAGAGAAATAGAGTGTATGAGAGAAAGAATTTAATCAACTGGAATAGTTAAAATGAAGTTATCTCTCTTCACATAACAGAAATTTTCGAGGCACGTAAAGGTCTTGTGGGACAAAACATCTGAGATTCAATCAGTTGAGAGTTAAATCTGTAACACCAAGCAGGCAGAACCAAATTAGCTGTACCAAAACATCATATAGCAAAGCTCCACCTGTTCTTTGTTAACTATCCTTGGCTTCACCACCAAGTCATCAGCAACAGCAAGGTGGGAGACCAAAACTCAGAGTCCAAAAATCCTTTAAGAGATTCACTTGATACTGCACTGCAGCAGTTCAGGCAAAGAATACAGCCTACAATGCCAGGAGAAAGTCATCCACTCCTAAAACCAGGGAAGCTTTTTCCCATCACTGTAATCTCTGAAAGGCCATCACTTTAACCCTGTAGCATTCAGATTACTTTGTCAAATATAATGCTTATTTATTCAAATTGTTTTAAATTAATCATACATCTCGTAGCATTGAGATTTTGATGTTGTGATTGCTTATTTTTAGAATTACGGCACGTAAAAAGCACCATTTGAGTGTGATTGTTACCAGCTTCACCCTACTGGCACTTGTGCAGGTGGCACGTGAAAAAAAATTTGAGTGAGGTCGTTGCCAGCTGCTGGACTGGCTCCTGTGCAGGTGGCACATAAAAAAAAACACCATTTGAGCGTGGCCGTTGCCAGTACCATCTGACTGGCACATAAAAGCACCCACTACACTCTTGGAGTGGTTGGCATTAGGAAAGGCATCCAGCTGTAAAAACTCTGCCAGATCAAGATTGGAGCCTGGTGCAGACATCTGGTTCACCAGTCCTCAGTCAAATCGTCCAACCCATGCTAGCATGGAAAGCGGATGTTAAACGATGATGATGATGATGATGATTGTTAAATTAAATTGTTAAATAGGTATGAGAGGCCAAATTGGGTCAGTTTCACCAAAAGACAGATAGAATATTTAGACTAGATATATCTGGTTGAAACGCTAAAGGGTTAAACACTACCTTGAAAGTCTATGAATCAAGTCATCAATCTTCTTTTCTTGTTCTTTAGTGACTAAAACACAATCTTTGAATGTATCAAGAAAACATTAGCACATCCTCCTTAAATATAAACTGCACTCACTGAGAATTTTTGGTAAGGCAGCTGTAGGAGAAATACCTAGCCAAAGATAAGCCCCTGTACCTGGCTTTCGTTGACATGGAGAAAGCTTTTGATAGGGTCCCCCGATCCCTTATCTGGTGGTCAATGAGGAAACTAGGGATAGATGAATGGCTGGTGAGGGCTGTGCAAGCCATGTACAGAGATGCCGTAAGTAAGGTTAGGGTTGGCAACATGTACACAGAAGAATTCAAAGTAGAGGTTGGGGTCCATCAGGGTTCAGTACTCAGCCCCCTCCTATTTATCATAGTACTCCAGGCAATTACGGAGGAATTCAAGACAGGCTGTCCCTGGGAGCTCCTCTACGCTGACGACCTTGCTCTTATTGCTGAGTCACTATCAGAACTGGAGGAGAAGTTCCAGGTGTGGAAGGAGGGTTTAGAATCAAGGGGCCTTAGAGTCAACCTAGCTAAAACCAAAGTACTAATAAGTAGGAAGGTAGACAATCCACAAATGTCTTCAGGAAGATGGCCCTGCTCGATCTGTAGAAAAGGTGTAGGTAGAAACTCTATAAAATGTACCCAGTGTAAGCTATGGACACATAAGAGGTGCAGCAATGTCAAAGGTAGGCTAACTGGGAAGATAGTTTTTGTATGTGGCAGATGCTCGGGAGCATTAACCTCCGAAAATCTGCAGAAAACAACTTCCGTCACTTTCCAGGGGGAAAAACTAGAAGTAGTTGATAGCTTCCGTTATCTAGGTGACCAAGTCAGTAGTGGGGGTGGGTGCGCTGAAAGTGTAACTGCTAGAATAAGAATAGCCTGGGCAAAGTTTAGGGAGCTCCTACCTCTGCTGGTGACTAAAGGCCTCTCGCTCAGAGTAAAAGGCAGACTGTATGATGCGTGTGTACGAACAGCCATGCTACATGGCAGTGAAACATGGGCCGTGACTGCTGAGGACATGCGTAAGCTCGCGAGGAATGAAGCCAGTATGCTCCGATGGATGTGTAATGTCAGTGTACATACTCGACAGAGCGTTAGCACCTTGAGAGAAATGTTGTACCTAAGAAGCATCAGTTGTGGTGTGCAAGAGAGACGATTGCGCTGGTATGGTCATGTGGCGAGAATGGATGAAGATAGGTGTGTGAGAAAGTGCCAATCCCTAGCAGTTGAGGGAACCCGTGGAAGAGGTAGACCCAGGAAAACCTGGGACGAGGTGGTGAAGCACGACCTTCGAACTTTAGGCCTCACTGAGGAAATGACCAGCGACCGCGACCTTTGGAAATATTCTGTACGTGAGAAGACCAGGCAGGACAAGTGAGCCCAGCCCACTTATGAATGCCTTTCCTCCCTTGGACACAAAGACCTGTTGAGGCAAGCGAAGTCGATATAGAACCTCATCCGACGACAGACACCCATGCCAACCCCCCATGCTTGCGAAGACATGTTGGGGCAAGCGAAATCGAAATCGAAACCGAATTGAACCAGCCAGGATCCCTGGCCTGGTGGTACGTAAAAAGCACTATCCGACTCGTGGCCGTAGCACGTAAAATACTCCAATGCGACCGTACGACAGGCACCCATGCCAACCCCCTTTGCTTGTGAAGACATGTTGGGGCAAGCGAAATCGAAATCGAATTGAACCAGCCAGGATCCCTGGCCTGGTGGTACGTAAAAAGCACTATCCGACTCGTGGCCGTAGCACGTAAAATACTCCAATGCGACCGTACGACAGGCACCCATGCCAACCCCCTTTGCTTGTGAAGACATGTTGGGGCAAGCGAAATCGAAATCGAATTGAACCAGCCAGGATCCCTGGTCTGGTGGTACGTGAAAAGCACTATCCGACTCGTGGCCGATGCCAGCACCGCCTCGACTGGCTTCCGTGCCGGTGGCACATAAAATACACCAATCTGACCGTGGCCGTTGCCAGCCTCGCCTGGCACCTGTGCAGGTGGCACGTAAAAAGCACCCACTACACTCACGGAGTGGTTGGCGTTAGGAAGGGCATCCAGCTGTAGAAACATTGCCAGATTAGACTGGAGCCTGGTGCAGCCTTCTGGCTTCCCAGAACCCCGGTCGAACCGTCCAACCCATGCTAGCATGGAGAACGGACGTTAAACGATGATGATGATGATGATGATGACAACAAATGTGAGAGTTCACAGTCACTGAGGTTAACACTTTAGCATTTAAACTGGCCATATCTGGCCCAAATATTCTACTTGTTTTATGTTCAAACTGGCCTCTCACACCTATTTTACAACGCTATTCAAAATCTTGAAACTAGGAGATAATGCATGATTAATTGAAACCAATGTGAATAAATAAGCATTACATTTGACAGAGTTGTCTGAATGTTAAAGGGTTAGTGCACAATCTCCTGCTGAATGTATAGCCTTGACATAGAAAAGACTGATTTTCTTACTGACTTTCTTTTCAAGGTCATAAAATATGTGCCTGCAACAAATTGTTAAATTTCTACAAAGATGGTTAAAATACAAAATGGAGTATTGTTCCTACATCTGGACTGGTGCTGCTGTTATGCACATAAATATCCTGGACCACATCCAAAAATGGCCAACTGAGTCACTTGCTAATACAATCCAACTTTTGGCCTCTCTGCCTTTTCTAGTACTACTACAGTGCCTTTTGCTTCTCAGAGCTGGTTTGTCTCATTCCACCTCTGTTACTGACTCCCTAATCCCTTCACTTGCCACCTCCATTCTATTCTCCTCTAAATGTTGTACTAATCACTCCCAGTCCATCCTCCCCAAAACAGTGGAATTCTCAGTTTCATACAAACACTAACAAACAAATAATATATGTACATAAACAAACACACACACGAGAACATCTCACCTGACAAATGGAATAATTAGATGAGAAACTGAATTCAGCAGGTTTTATATTGTCATAATCTAAAATAGCTAGATTCAAAACTTTGGGAAGATATCTGCAATGAGAAGATAAAATTGTTATAATTAGCATTGTTCATAGATTAGTGTTTTAAACAAATCTCAAAATATTATTTTCTATTCTTTTCTACTCTAGGCACAAGGCACAAAATTTTTGGGGAGGGGGCTTGTCTATAAGTCTGACCCCAGTATGCAACTGGTACTTAATTTATCGACCCTGAAAGGATGAAAGGCAAAGTTGATCTTAGTGGAATTTGAACTCAGAACGTAAAGACAGACGAAATACTGCTAAGCATTTTGCCCGGCGTTCTAACATTTTTCCCAGCTCACTGCCTTATAAATTTCAAAATATTGTCTTTTCAAAATACAATTTTCTATCTTGGCTTCAATATTCATTTTACTAAAATCCTTACAGTATATATATATATATAGTATTTAATCATATCGAAGGGAAATGAAGAAGTACTGGGGTTCATTCGACTAAAAATTCCTCAAGCTGGTGCCCCAGTATGGCATCAGCCAACCAGTGCTTTGTGAGTGAATTTGGTAGACAGAAATTATGTCGAAATGCATTGTGTGTGTGTGTGTGGAATATTCAACCACTTACATGCTAATTCAATGAGTGTATATTCTACCTGATCGATCAGCTGAGATACACATTAAAACTAGCAAAGATCCATTTACTCATATATATATATATATATATATATAAAGCACCATCCGTTCATGGCCGTTTGCCAGCTCTGTCTGGCACCTGTGCGGGTGGCACGTAAAAAGCACCCACTACACTCACGGAGTGGTTGGCGTTAGGAAGGGCATCCAGCCGTAGAAACACTGCCAGATCTGACTGGGCCTGATGAAGCCTTCCAGCTTCACAGACCCCAGTTGAACCGTCCAACCCATGCTAGCATGGAGAACAGACGCTAAATGATGATGATGATGATGATGATTTCCAGTGGTCTAACGTGTAAAAAAATTTAGTCAAAAAGACTATATATTAGTCATACGATATAGTGTATATTTAAACACATAAGGAATCCACTTATAGGGATTCTACATGCTAGAAATAACAGCTAGGGTTTTGTGGTTATAGAACCTAGCTGTTCTTTCTAGCATGTATAATCCCTATAAGTGGATTCCTTATGTGTTTAAATATACACTATATCGTATATATATATATATACATATATATATATATATATATATATATATATATATATATATACTGCTTGAGTCGTCTAAGAGACCATAAGTTAGGGAGAAGATGTATTCATATAACTGTTAGTAGAGCGGGTAGATAGTCTGACTTTTATAGTGTTAATTATCCATCACAGCTGGTCTTATCAATCGGTTTCGCATGAAATTATATAATGGAATGTTAGGCAACAAACCAGTTATATAATATATGCTCGTCAGAGATAGCTGATATGGAAGGGGAAAAGGCGACCACTCTCCACTATTAGAGGTGGAAATGAGTACAACCAGTTGGCATCGACTGTGCAAAGGTGGTAGGATGAAAAAAAGTTCCAGGCAAGTCAGTTACGAGTTATGTCCCTTGGTTAAGTTTGCAGTTGAGTTCACAAAAGGAAATTTTGAAGTGGAGAAAGGTTGTATTAAAATTGTGTGGTTTCTCTGTGGGAGTGGGGTGCGTGGTGCATGTAAAGGATAAAGTTGTGCGGTTTTTTATATATTACTGTGTGATGTGTAATGTGTAATGTGATGTAATATATGACGTATAATGTGATGCATAAGGTGTAGTGTGTATGGTATGTAATGTATAGTGTGTGTGTTGGTTCGTTTTGTATATGCATGAGGGAGTATGTGCTGGGGTTGGTGAGGGGTGTTTATCTGCGGGGTGTCTGTCTTATGGGTGTGTATGTGTATTTGTGTAGATGGGTATTTTGGTGTGTGTCTTGGTCAATCTCTTTATGCCAACCCCCAAGGGCCTTGGTGGAAGGTTAATTGCTGAACGACAAGGCAGGGGACCCGTGGTTACATTCATGGTGGGTCACGCATGTATGACAAAATGTATTTTCTTTCAAGTAGACAAGGATTAAACACCTCACTCCTGCTATTGAGGTAAATATCCAGGCGTTGGGTGCCTTTTAAAAACACCCTCTTCTTGTCCAGGCATAATCTGCACTTCCTGCTATTGTTGAAGTACGGTTTGCATCTTTCTATGATCTTCCTCTTGATGCTTTATTCTGTGGTGCTTTTCTTTTAAAGCCCAGACATGCTTGGCTAGGGTTGTGGTGTTCTGTCTCTCTGGGATGTTAAAAGAGGACTTGTGGTTGCTAAAGTGGGTTCTAAATTGGCCTTCTGTTGCCCCCACGTACTTCCACAAGCTCAATTGTCCATTGGGTCCTGTTGCTGTTACTTCTGCCTTGTAGGCAACTTTTTCATATTGCATTGCCCATTTACGGGGGCACAATTTTAATACAACTTTTCCCCACTTCAAAGTTTCCTTTTGCCAACTCAACAGCAAATTTAACTGACTCATAACTGACTTGCCTGGAACTTTTTTCATCCTACCACCTTTACACAGGAAATGCCCACTGGTTGTGCTCATTTCCACCTGCAACAGTGGAGAGCAATCGCTTTTTCCCCTTCCATGTCAGCTATCTCTGATGAGCATATATTATATAACTGGTTTGTTGCCTAACACTCCAATATATAATTTCACGCAAAACCGATTGATAAGGCCAGCCGTGATGGATAATTGACACTATAAAATTCAGACAATATATATGACCAATGACAGTACCGCCTGATTGGCATTTGTGCCAGTGCCATGTAAAAAGCACCATTCGAGTGTGTTCGATGCCAGTACAACCTAACTGGTCCTGTGCCAGTGGCACATAAAAAGCACCATTCAAGCGTGGTTGATGCCAGTACCACCTTACTGGCCCTTGTGCCAGTGGCGTGTAAAAAGCACCCACTACACTCTCAGAGTGGTTGGCATTAGGAAGGGCATCCAGCTGTAGAAACTCTGCCAGATTAGATTGGAGCCTGGTGCAGCCTTCTGGCTTGTCAGCCCTGAGTCAAACTGTCCAACCCATGTCAGCATGGAAAGTGGACGTTAAACGACAATGATGATGATGATGAGGATGATGATATATATATATATATATGTTATTAAAGTGAATTTCCAAATTTTGGTTGGTAGGGATATGGAATCCAAATGGGTACTGTAGTCACATTTACCTGTTATTAATGATGGCTAACCTCTGTGTGTGTATAAAAACTCCAGTTAGTTTGATTTATTAACCTCAGTCTATCTTCACATTGATAAATCTATATGTCTCTATAGAGACTGCACGTTTTTGGTAGAGAAAATAATGAACTTATAATAAAGGAGAACAGAGATTTATATCTAGTTTTATTCAGCATTTAATTCCTTTTTTATATTTCTGCACTTACAGATGTTTCTGCAGTAATTAACTAAGGCACACTGCAAAATTTGCATCATTATGTGCACTTATTGTTAGTTGCCACTTCTTCAGGGTGAACTCAACCACATTGTTCAGATAAAATACAAGTCCATCCAAAATAATTGTGGTGTTGTCATTGTTCCAAAAAATGCCTAGATCCTGACCTTTTCAACTCTTTGTGGTTAAAAACAAAATGACACAGAATTTTAGCAGTGTGCAGACATAGATCAATAGTGAGTGGTAGTATTAATGCTTAGTATCAGGTTACCTTAAGTATGTTTTTCACTGTTCCCTCTCTCTAGTATTGCTATTTATACTACACTTATTATTATTGTAGTTAATGTTGTTAGTAATGAGCCATAAGTCTATTACCTAATTTGTTAATTTTATAATTAAATTAAATTTATTTAAATTTAAGAATATCATTAATTTCATTCCCATCAAAGTAGGCCATGGCAGGATTTGAACTCAGAATGCAAAAGAAGTGGAACAAATTATTGCAAGACATCTGGGCCAATGCTCTTATATTTCAGCCAGTTTTCTGCTCTGGATTAGTACTTGTTTTATCAAGGCTGAAAAGATGAAAGGCAAAGTTGACCATGGTAGGATTTGAACTCAGTGTGCAAATGATGAATCTAATACAGCAAGGCATTCAGTGTGAGGTTCTGAAGACTGAAAATTTGCTTCATACTTTGCCAGTTCTGTTGGTTTAGCCACTCCAGCATATTACTATCAGTTAATAAACTAATTCATTACCTGTCAACTGAATCATCAATAGAAGCATGAAGATAACCGGGTGGGGGTCTACCAGCATCTTCTTTGTAACTAGCTTGGTCAAAATAAATACTGCGCATATGTAAATGGCATTCATCAAGACCTAGTGCTTCAGCCTGGCTTGTGTACAACTGAAAGAAAAAAAAAGAACCATAAAATATTTATATTTTTAGAATACTAGTAGAACATTGTTTGATGATGAATTTGAATGATAAATATAGAAGACAGAAAGTTTGATTTTGTAGATGAATTATTGATTTTGTCTCTCGTGTAATTTCATTAAGATAATTACTTGTTTCTTGGTCTGTTTAATTTAATTTATTACCATTATTTTCATCCTTCTTACTATGTCCCCTAACTAAACTTTGTTTGTTCGCAGTGTGCCCGCCCTTTCCCATCCTCACCACCAATACTGGATATCTCTATCTTCCCACCATCTACACTGGATATCTCTCTCTCTTCCCACCACCATTACATGATGTCTATTCTCCCAACTCCTCCTCCTCACTAGGCTGTTCTCTATATATTACCTGCACTCTTTCTCTCTCTCCTGGGACAAATGCAACTAGCCCAGCTGCCCACCCACCTACCTACTTAACAGGCTATCTTTCGTTTAGTTCTGTCACCACCATTACCAGATATCTCTTCTCTCAATTCCCCCTCCTCACTGGTGCTGTTCCTTATATTACCTGCACTCTCTCTTCTTCTCTCCCTCTCTTTCTCTCTCTCTCTCTATTGGGACAAATGCAACCAGGTTATCTGCCCACCTGCTTAACAGACTATCTTTTGTTTCATTTTCGTTCCATCTAGAAACATGCCAACAACTACCCAGAAATTTTCCTTGGCCTTATCAAGTGAAGCAGAAAGTTATTCGGCTGTCCATGTGTGATTGTTCCAGTGTGTAGGTGTGCTTGTGTGTATATAGGGATGAGCTTGTTTCCTCTCTCTCTGTCTGAACCCTCCCCCGCTGGTGGTACCTTCCATCATACCTGCAATCCCCCTCTTCCTGGACAAACACAACCAGTTTTAGCTGACTCCCCCCTAATCTAACATTTGAATATCCATATTTTGCTACACCACTTAAATTTTCATTATTCGATGACCATAATGCTTATGCTTACGCTAACACCTGCTCCTACCTCCAGTAGGGGCAACAATCTTAACATACCTGAATGCTTGAATGTTGTCAGGTCGGAAGTGAGAACAGGTGAAGCATGCCTAAAAAACGAACACAACAACCTCCCTCTTCTTTTCAGGTGCTGAATAACATCTCTCCTCCGCAAACCTCACCCCACCCATCTTTTCTTCCCAGTTTTCAGAGTTGGCACTGTCAATGTAGGCACATTGAAAGGTAGGTCTAGTGAGATTGTAGAGATGCTTGAAAGGAGATGGGTTGACATATGCTGCATACAAGAGGTAAGATGGAGAGGAGCTTCAGCTAGGGTCCTCACAAGCAAGGCACATAGGTATAAAGTCTTCTGGCAAGGTAACATGGATGGAGTATGGGGTGTAGGCATACTCCTTGCGGAGAAATGGGTGAATAAGATCATAGAGGTTGTCAGGGTATGCGATAGAGTGCTTAATCTCAGGCTAGACCTGTAGAACAGCACAACGACAATTATCTCTGCCTACGCTGCACAAGCAGGGTTACCAAATAATCTGAAGGACCATTTTTATGATACCTTTCTACAGGCTACCTCAAAGACGAGTGGCAATGACCTCATCTTTGTGGCTGGAGATTTTAATGAGCAAATTGGGTGGAATCCGGTATCTTCACTGGTGTACACAGGGACCATGATATTGGTTCCCGGAATGATGAGGGAACTAGGCTACTAGAGTTCTGTGATGCATACAACCTTTTAATCTGCAACACTAACTTCAGGAAGCCACACAGCTACTTGATAGCCTATCAATCTGGGGTTTCTGCTAGCCAGATTGATTTCATCCTCATCAGACAGCGGGGCGCAGGGTTGCTCTTAAATACAAAGACCCTCCCAGGTGAGGAATGCACCCCCCAGCATAGACTAGTCATTAGTGACTTTAGACTCAAGACCAGAAGGATGCCAAGAAGCAGGCCGTTCCAAAAGAGAAGGATTTGGAAGCTAAAGAACCCTTTACATGGTCAGAGATTTAGGGGCATACTCATCAAGAAGTTTGATGAGAGGGAGGAGGAACTACAGTCCTCAGACATAGAAGGTAGCTGGAAATTTTTACAGGGCAGCTTACTGAGTGCCACAGACCAAATCTGAAGATGGTGCAAAATCCCTTCCAGAGTAACGTAGTGGTGGAATAATACAGTAGACAAAGCCATCAGAGCAAAGAGAGAGGCCTGGAAAGCCTGGAAGGGTAGAGGTAGCAGGGAACCATACAAGATAGCTAGGAGGGAGGCTGGGCGACAGGTATACATAGCCTAGGGTGAAGCAGAAAAGAAGTTTGCCAATGTCCAGCAACGTGAGGACTAAAGAAATGAGGTATTCCAGATTGCAAGAAAGTGTGTGAGAGATAATTGTGTTGTCACAGGAGAGAAATGTGTCTGCATGGATGATGGTGCACTTGCTTTTAATAATTCTGAAAAGAAAGATGCTTGGAGGGGCCATTATGAAAGACTGCTGAATGTGGAGAATGAATGGGAGGAGGAGAGCCTGCCAAATGTTGATCCAGTAGAGGGACCAGCTATCCGAATAGAAAGCATTCTGGCAGATAAAGCAATTCAAGATATGAAGCCAAGAAAAGCCTCCAGCCCCGCAGGAATCACTGCTGAGATGCTTAAAACATCTGGTGGTGTGGGCTATGGCCTAGTCACCCTTATTGTAAACCAGGTAGTTCATGATAGCGTCATACTAAATGACTGACGTAGCAGCACCATAGTCAACTGCTACAAAGGTAAAGGTGATACTTTAGATAGAAATAATTACAAGAGTATCAAAATGCTGGATCAGATGATGAAGGTCACAGAGAGGGTCATAGCCAAACTAATTAGGGAGAGAGTCTACTTAGATGAGATGCAGTTTGGTTTTGTGCCAGGTAGAAGCACCACTAATACTATTTTCCTGGTATGGCAACTGCAGGAGAAATACCTAGCCAAAGATAAAGGCTTTTGTGGATTTAGAGAAAACCTTTCACAGGGTTCCCCGATCCCTTATCTGGTGGGCGATGTGGAAACTGGGGATTGACAAATGATTAATAAGGTCTGTACAGGGTTTATTTTGGGATATTTACTTTGAGGAGGAAGGACAGTGGCTAGAAGCTTTAAAAACTCAGTAGACTGGTAAAATTATGTTCATTCAGCTTGCATAATAGCAAGTTGTAGTCAGTAAGGAATTTTCAGGCTGGAAAAGAATTCCAAGAGATTCAAATCTGGCAAGAAATGAATGAGTAAAGTGATTGAAGTGATTTTGCAGGAGTGATACAGTAAGGATGAAGAGGAAAGGTTAAGTGATTTGAGATATGTAGATTGCTAAATCAGAGGAGCAGAATTTTTTATAGTGGTAAAATGAGACAGCCGAAGGAAACTATGCAACTATTGGTTGAAACATGTTGGAGAATAAATATCTACTAATCAGTTAAATGGATATTTTTTTTAGGCTTGATAGGTGAATGAACACACAAATGTATGCAGCAGAAATTTTATCTAGAGTATGTGATGCAGAGTCTAAAGTCAATGCTAGATTGAGCCACATCTGGTAGGAGTTGATCTGTGACTGAACATTCTTAAATGGTTTTCCAGGTGATTAGATGAATTTAAGTAATGTAAACTAAAGTTTTTGGTCTAGAAACAATAAAATGCTAGAAGAAAGTTTGAACTCACAAATCAATATGAGAAAATCCAGCTTCCTATTACCCACTTTTACTAGTTTTAAATAATTCAGTATAAAATAAACAGCTTCCAGCTAATCATATGATTTCAGTTTTGTCAAGTGAAGCTGCAGAAATACTTTCTGTGAATTAAAATTATGGTTATGGTAAACCTGCAATGCTTGGTTCATTTGCAGTAACAAGGTGTTTGTAACATGTCTATCATAGACTGAAAGTGATCAAAAACAAACATTCAAGTATTTAGACTACACTGTACTGACTGCACTGATTAAGTACCATCATATTTTTAGCGTAATTGCTATTAATTAAACAAACAATTTGATAAATATTGGGGAAGATTTTGAGTTGAGTATCAAATTCCATCAAAAGCTACTTCAGCATCATTAGATAATTGCATAATTAAATAGTCAAATTATTAAATAATTAAATTTTAGTTAATATAGTTAGAATTAAATTTTGACAAATATTTCTCAAAATCTAAAAGTAAGTAAAGTTACTACAATCAAGATAGAACCTCTGTTTTTTATTGACTGTAGTCTGTTCTTTGTTTTCAAAGATGACCAAGACCACCACAATGAAGGATGCAGGAACCAGAGATTCACAGCCACTCTTGCTAATACTACACCTTTTGCATGATGAAACTAACAAAAGTGGCAGTGTTTCATTTTTACAGATGAGTTGTAATACTCCAACTGCTGCCCATTTGCAGTCTGAAGAAGTTTTTAAATCTTGGAAATAGAAAACTGATATCAATCCAACAGTATTTAAGTGGACTAAAAGAAAATGAGATTGCTTTGGTTACTCGACAAGCTAACCAAAAGGTACCTGTGCTGGTGAAAATATTTATAGAGGATGTAATGTACACTGAACAAACTTCACTTTTAGGACATTCATTGTCTGGATAATATTATGAACAAAACAACTGACAAAACCAGAAGACAATGTTCCACTGGTCAAATTGAGAAGATACAGGCTTGGCCTGCTTGTACAACTGAATCACAACCAGTGAGTGTGCAGCATAATTAAGTGAACCTTCTCTAGAAACAACAGATTGGTTGTTCTGCACTCCTTGACAAGTGGAGATGGACACAATTGCAGTGTGTGTCAGTTGGTCCACAAAGGACTCTGCCCTTTTGACAGGTTTTGTTTTGGGTCCTGCTGGTTGTTTACACACCCTCCTCACTTGTGGGGTTGTCAGCTTAGTCTGGCCATTAGACAGATATATGCTTGACCTAACACACACACACACACACACACAGATTCAGAACAATTTCTGTCTACCAAATTTCAGTTACAAGGCACTGATTAACCTGGGACTGTAGTAGAAAATACATACTCAAGGCATCATGCAGTGAAATTGAGCCCAAAACCATGTAGCCATGAAGCAAAATTCTTGACCACATGGCCACGACTGCCCTACATATTAAGTATATTGGCATAGGCATGGCTGTTTAGCATATTAATACTTGGTTACGCTGGAGAGTGATAGATTAGCTGAATTGTCAAAGTGATAGATAGAATGCCAAGTTGTATTTAGATTATGGCCTTTTACATTCTCAGTTTGAATTCCACCATGATCAACTTTCAATCTTCCAAACTTGATAAAATTATATACTAGTCAAGTACAAAGGTCAAGTTAATTGAATGTACCTTCCTGAAGCTGTGTAGCCTTTTGTCAACATTACAAATCAATATTTGGTTACATAGTTACACATCTAATTCATACTTTAGTTATACATTTTACAGAAACCTTAAATAAACATAAGTTTGGTTTTTTACTTTAGTCTTTAGTTGCATATCTTATTCAGTCTTCAACTATGCATCCCCACTCATATAGTAGGTAAATATTCTAAGCAACAATTAGTAATTAAGTAGAATATTGCTCAAATTTTAGCTTGATATATCATTCAAATATTAAATATCATATTATTAAATGTTAGTTATACATTCAAAACTGCATACACATTTTATTAACATAATAAAAACAATTTTGCATTCTTCACATTAACTGTATTCCCTTGCACAAAAATATATCTTAAAAATATAAAAAAAGAATAGTTTTGTACTTTTTTTTGCATACAGAAATCTACTAGAAACTTACTTTTGAAATAACTGATGCTTCCCAACAACTGTCAATTAGGCGACTTCTAAGATGTACCAACTGCAATAACAAAAAGGCAAAATTATTCATTTTGAAAAGCTGTTTTAAAACCATTATTTTGAATACTAAAGGGATAAAAATAGACACTTGTATTTCTATGCAACTATATTTATGCTGTTGAATAAATCTGAGCTAAGTGCATAACCTGATTTTTATTCCTGGTTGAAACTATTTCATATCATTTATGTTGCTAATGCACTTGGGAAAAATAAACACAACATTCCATTTACTTCATCGTTGTGAGGCCTTAAGCCTTTAACATTATCTTCCACACTCTTCTGTGGTTGAAGAATAACTACCTGTCAATTAGTGAGGCTGATATAACCAACCATACCCCCACTGCCAAAATTTGTGGCTTTGTACCTAAGATAGAAACATTTTATAATAATTCTGCTTGTTCCTCGATTACTTAGCCCTTCAGTAATGTTTCCACATGATCGGTTGAAGGAGGAGGGATGGGAGAAATGGGGAGGGAGAGGGAGAGGTGGTGTTGAGTGAAATGTGTAATTCTCTTTTTTGAATTAAGTTTTTTTCTCTGTTACTCAGCCCATCTATTACACTTTCACATGATTAGTTGATGGAGAAAGGTGAAGAGTGAAAGAAAAAGGAGAGAGAAAAAGAGAGTAAGGGGAAGAGTGAGAGTGTTGTGTATTAAGTCTATAAAATTGTGCACAAGGTATATAAAGTGTATATAAAAAGTGCATAAAGTAATCATTGTAGTCCAATTTCCTTCACTTTTCAATGATAAGCAGAAGAGTGACTATCTTTTGATACAGACACAACACAGGCTATACTTTCAGGTTTTTTGGATAAAGTTTTCAGAAATAACCCAATAAGTTTATCACTAATTCCATGAAATATTCACAGGACCCACTAGTTTGTTATAATTTCATTTATAGCCATTGTACAGAGACAGAGGACAAGTGAAACTATAACAAGAATATCATACATTATATTTGCAAAAAAATAATTTGACACGGTAAAGGTACAAAAATGTAACATTCAACAGGTTACATGCTACAATATAGTTTTGAGTCAAAGGCAGCGAGCTGGCAGAAACATTAGCATGCCACGTGAAATGCATAGTGGTATTTTGTCTGTCTTTATGTTCTAAGTTCAAATCCTGCCAGGGTCGACTTTGCCTTCCATCCTTTCAGGGTTTGATAAATTTAGTACCAGTTGCATACTGGGGTCAATCTAATTGACTGGCCCCCAACCTCTACAAAAATTTTGGGCCTTGTGCCTAGAGTAGAAAGCACATTGAAGGATGTGAACAGTGCTGGTAAGAATTTTCTTTTATATTTTGTATGGCTTGAAGTTATAAGCTTTTATAGCAACCTGAATGAACTGATCGCATCTACAGTCACTTAAGTCTTCATATGCCATAGTTTTGATAACACTATTGTAGTGTTATGAGCCAGGCTGTGCTGTAGGGAAGGATTGGAAGTGAGGGAGTAGGCATATCCTGTCGGAAGTGAGACCCGTGGGTCCCACCAGAAGGGCCACGGTGGGCATGCAGGGTCAGCGAGGTGTGTGGAGTCGGCAGCAAACAGTACATCAGAGCAGACGTGTTAGACTGTACAGCGATGGATAGCACACATAGACGTTGAGTAAATGTTGCAGATCAAGACAGAACACATGGAAGTTGAAAGCGACCCTTTTCCGGACTGACAGGTAAGACTACCACAAGTCTCTCTTTGCTTCCATCTTCTTCTTCTTCCTTCACATCACAAGTTATTTCGGCTCAAAAAAAAAAAAATGATGGGTATCGTCCATGTTTCGAATGAGACAGTTAGGCCATTTTTGTGGCGAGGGAGATGTCACCACTTGGCTGCAAAAAATTAAGTTGGTAGCAAGACTTCAAGGTATAGATGACCTAGCGAGTTTCCTACCATTGTACCTTGATAGATCAGCGTTGGCGCTATACCTGGAAATGGAAGAGAAGGACCAGTTGAGCACAGAAAAAACAGAAGGCTGGCTGATGGAGGCTTTCACAGAAGGGCCATTTATGGCATATGATCGACTGGAGAAAGCGAAGTGGATGGGTGAACGGGTTGATGTGTTTGCCAACGAAATCAGGAGATTGGCTAGACTTGTGGGATATAGAGATGATGCGTTGGAACAAACTGTTAAGTTAGCCTTTGTGACAGGATTTCCTGACCATGTGTCAGTCGAACTGCAAAAGCTGCCAAATATTCACTCCATGGCGATGGGAGAGGTAATATCTCAGGCCAGAACCATCATCTCATGTTGCAGGATGACACCTTTAGCAGAGACTGCAACAACAAGAAGGGGTCAAACAAAGAGCAGCGGAGAGGGGTCAAACAAAGAGCAGCGGAGAGGGGTCAAACAAAGAGCAGCGGAGAGGGGTCAAACAAGGAATGTGTGCAACCCTTCAAAGGGCAGTGTTTTCGGTGTCAGGGTTCACACATGGTGAAAGACTGCAAGGAACCCAGGCCTGGCGTAATTTGCTATCGATGCAGACAAATAGGCCACATCACTAGTGAATGCATGCAGGGGAAGGGAGACTACTGCATTGTTAGTTGTCCCATCAAAAGAATAGAGGTGCATATACAGTCGTTGTCAGTTGTAGAAGTCATGGTGAATGGAAAGTTGTCACGAGCCCTCGTGGACACGAGCTGTTCAACAACCCAAATGACTCTGGAGGTGGTAGAAGAATGGAGTGGATTGAGTAGTGTAAGGGCTGTTGACGATATGGAAATTGAATGCAGAGGAAGTAGCAATGTGGAGATGGTGGTATGAGGAACAAGATCGAGGTTGTGTGTGATTGTGATCGACTGCATAGTGGACGGAATCGATGTGGTGATGGGGATGGATACCATCGTCCATTTGGGAAGTATCATGGTCAATGAAGCTGGTGTAGTGTTTGGTGATGTGGGGATGCTATGCACTGTGAGTCAGCGACAGGAAAGTGATGTGAGTTGCAAAGAAAATATATGCTGCACACACCCTCACAGACAAAGATTTTCAAGCAGTGTTTGATGGCTGGCAGTGAACAGTGGAATGGCACTAGAAGGGAGATCCTCTGACATTGAAAAACACAATAGGCTGCTACCAGCATAACCTGAAAGGGGATGATAGAAGTGAGTTCGAGGGAGAGGTGGACCAGTGGATCAAGGAAGGTATTCTGATTCCTTGGAAGGAGGAAGTGGAGAGTGAAATGCTACCACTGATGGCAGTGGTGCAGCCAACGAAGTATAAAGTCAGGCCTGTATTGGATTTCTGAGAGCTGAATAACCACATATTGTGCCATATGGGCAGCAAAGCAATGGACATTTGCAGTGAAACCTTGAGAGAGTGGAGGCAGATGACAGGGGCCTCCACAATCGTCGATTTGAAGTCGGCATACCTGCAGCTGCATGTGGCTGAGAGACTGTGGAGATATCAGCTAGTAAGGTATAAGGGACAGACATACTGCCTGACCAGGTTGGGATTTGGGCTAAATTTGGTAACGAAGATTATGGCGACGATTCTCAAAACCATCCTGGGAAAGGCCAACAAAGTGAAAAGAGCCACCAATTCCAATATTGATGACATCCTGGTGGACAAGAGCATAGTGTCAGCAAAGGAGGTCATAAGCCACCTAAAGAGTTTTGGGCTAACTGCCAAACTGCCGGAGGCGATGGAAGGAGGAGCTGCACTGGGACTCAAGCTACAGAGAGACAAGGCTGGCACATTGGTGTTTTGGAGAGGGAATGAGATCTCAGAACTGGGCTCCAAGAGAAGTAGGCAAGAACTGTTTTGTGTCTGGGAAGCTGCTGGGATATTACCCAATTGCAGGATATCTCTGGACAGCATGCAGCTTCATTAAGAGGTGAGCTGAAGGAGTGAGGTGGAGTGATAACGTGGGTGAAAAGACAACCACCATGATGAAAAAAGTCTTGGAGAGAGTGACTGTGGAGGACCCAGTAAGAGGAAACAGGTATGTGCCCAAATTGAAGAATAGGATCATGTGGTGTGATGCCAGCAGCAAAGCAATGGAAGTTGTCCTGGAAATTTGAGGTGTCGTGGTGGAGGATGTGGCCTGATTTAGGAAGAAGGACGACTGCAACCACATCAATGCGGCAGAACTGGATGCTGTATTGAAGGGGCTGAACCTGATCCTGAGGTGGGGGCTGCATACCATCAAGATCCAAACCAATTCGGCCACTGTACTTAGATGGGTGGGATAAGTGGTTACTGGCAAGCAGAGGGTGTGAACCAAAGGGAGCACAGAGATGCTGATAAAACGCCGTTTGGAAATTCTGGACGAGCTAGCTACTGAGTTTGATCCAAGGCTGAGTGTGGTTTTTGTGCCCTCTGAGAGGAATAGAGCAGATGTC
This sequence comes from Octopus sinensis, assembly GCF_006345805.1. Lineage (NCBI taxonomy): Eukaryota > Metazoa > Mollusca > Cephalopoda > Octopoda > Octopodidae > Octopus > Octopus sinensis. The sequence continues at coordinate 129,729,915 of NC_042999.1, read as the reverse complement.
CTAACCAGAGTAAAGAAAGCATGGTTGCAGGTGCCAGAGGATCTGGAGCAAGGAGTGGCTGCAGTGTGTTGACTGAATGACTCAGAGCTGAAGAGACCGCATACCATGCATCACATGGGGGTAGACAGAACCCTGTTCCTAGCCAAGAAAGTTGACTCTGACATGACCAGAGTGTGCAAAGAGTAGTTGGGAGCTGCAACAGGTGCTAGTCCATTGACCCCACTCCAGGTGTGCATGAGGCAGGAATCATTCCAGTTGAACACAACTGGAAATGACTAGCAGCGGATGTGGTGCACTACCGGCAGGGGACACTTCTTTGACACCCATTTCAAACAAAATTTTGAAATGGGTGTCAAAGAAGTGAGTCAACCAGTAAGTCAAAGAAAGAAACAAGAGAATACAAGATGAAAAGAAACCCCCTTAACAGGGCCCTCATTTTTACCCAAGTAATGCATGGTATCTTTCTTAGTTTATATATATAAACATACAGATATATATAAATGTATGTATATAAGTATGTGTGTATATGGTTGACTGCAGACCAGGGCAGTTGGCTATATGGAGGGAGATGAAGATGGGGACCATGGAGGAAATTACAAGAATACTGAATGAGATATTCCTAGAATGATGCCCCATGGATGAGCTGCTTATAGACAATGGCACTGCATTTTGGTCGAAGGTGCTGGAGGAAATACTTGACAAGTGACATGTCAGCTGTTTCTTCAGGGCGGCATACTGGCCAAGTGGGAAAGAGGTTGTGGAGAGGCATCATCGTACCATCATGACCATAGCAGAGAGGGGCCACATCTCACTGGTCGAGGTCGTTTTTGGTATAATATGTTGCCCAGTATGGGACAGGCTGAGGAGTACAAGTGGGGATATCAATATACCGCATCACCACATCCTGCAGAAGAGAAAGAGCATGCCTTTGTTCAGATTGGGGAAGAAGTCTGGGTTAAACCCCCAAATGCGCAGTGCACATCACAGTGGGGAAAGAGGGCAACAACCTCTGTAAATTTGAGGAACAATGTGTCTGTAGACAGCATGCCACAACATGTTTTGGATGTGCACAGGATCATCACTGCAATGGAGGATGGAGTCAACAGTAATGGACAAGGAGACAAAGCCGACAGCAACATGCCAAGAACGAGGCCAGTCCTGAAGCACCACGGCAGTCACAGAGGGAGCGGTGCCTTCCTCACTTGTTTGCTGATTACGAGACAAGTTAAGGTGTGTGGTCAGGGTTGAGGAGAGGCTGTGGCAGGTTGGTTGAATGATCTTCAGATCAGAGGGGCGTGTGGTGTTATGAGCCAGGCTGTGTTGTAGAGAAGGATTGGAAGTGAGGAAGTAGGCATGTCCTGTTGGTAGTGGGGCCTGTGGGTCCCACCAGAAGGGCCACGGTGGGCATGCAGGGTCAGCAAGGCACGAGGAGTCAGTTGGCGGTGAACAGCGCATCAGAGCAGACATGTTAGATTGTACAACAATGGATAGTGCATGTGGATCTGCAAGATTCACTCAATGTGAATCTTGCAGGTCGAGACAGAGCATGTGGATGTTGAAAGCGACCCTTTTCCTGACCGACAGGTAAGACTACCATAATTCTCTCTTTGCTTCCGTCTTCTTCCTTTACATCACAACTATTTCTCAATTTTTATATTTGGCTAGTTTATGAAACTCCATCACAGAGACATTATTACTTGAGGGATATTTATATTTTCAGTTACTGGTGCACAGGCTAGCTATTTTACAAATAATACCAGGCCATCATTGTATCCATGAAACAGATTCTCCTGATTAGATCAGTATTTTGGATTTCTCAGAGTCAATTCACAAAGCCCAGCTCCAAATAAATACTTTCTATGAGCCAAGAGATAAACTACAAAACATGTATTTTTATTAGTCACAAAAGTGGAAATCATAACACAGAAGTATGTTATTAGTAAACAGAGACCATAACACCATTTAATTTCCAGTGTGAACAACTTGACCTTTGTTGTTAATTTTCTTGAAAAGTTTAAAAACTAAAACTTTCCATTTCTGTATCTTCAGACTTATGAAATAGAGGTTTCATATTTATTGAAGCAACTATGAATGAGTTATTCTCTAAACAAAGACGTTTCCAACATAAAACTGTAGTAGGTGAGTAAAAATATTATTTGGAATAGAAATATATGATGGTATATACCTCAAGCATGTGTCTTATTTCATCGATGCTGTCAATTTGTTTGTCTGCATGGCTTTTTTCAGTCTGTTCAGTTGCAGCAATATTTTTGCACACTAACTCACTCATCAACAGAGGGTCTTCAATATAACTATCAAAGAATACCTATAATAAATAGAGCAATTATGATAGGAATATTTCAAGAAACATTCAATGGTAGCAAGTAGTAACATTAAACAACCAAACAAAATTTTGAAATGGGTGTCAAAGAAGTGAGTCAACCAGTAAGTCAAAGAAAGAAACAAGAGAATACAAGATGAAAAGAAACCCCCTTAACAGGGCCCTCATTTTTACCCAAGTAATGCATGGTATCTTTCTTAGTTTATATATATAAACATACAGATATATATAAATGTATGTATATAAGTATGTGTGTATATATCTTTTATCTTTTATGTTTTACTCGTTTCAGTCTTTAGACTGTGGCTATGCTGGGGCACTGCCTTGAGGAATATTTTAGTCAGACTAATTGGCTCCAGTATTTATTTTCTTTTTAAGTCTGGTACTGATTCTGTTGGTCTCTTTTGCTGAACCGCTAAATTACAGGCATGTAAACACACCAACACATGCATTTGTGAGGGCACACAGCCTTGTGGTTAGGGAGTTGTACTTATGATTATGAGATCATGATCTCAATGCCCTGAGTGGGTAGTGCATTGTGTTCTTGAGTAAAAACACTTCAACTGAAGTTGCTCTGCAATCACTTCAACATCTGATGTGTGGCACATTGTGCATCCCAACAGATAATGTTAATTTGATTGAGGGAGTGAGCTAATGTACAGCACTAACATTTGATTACTATAAGTAAGAAATCTGTGAAAGTTGTTCAGCATGAAATTATGGAACCCTCATCTATCATCTACAATAGGAGAGTCCATCATCATCATCATCATCATGAGAGAGAAAGAATGTGTGCGTGTGCATGCATGCATGTGTGTGCATGTGCAAGTGAGCATTTGGAGAGTGTGGATACACCTTTTACTTTTTACTTGTTTCGGTTATTAGACTGTGGCCATGCTGGAGCACCATCTTGAAAAATATTTAGATAAATGAATCAATTCCAGTACCTATTTTTTGTTAAGCTTACTTCTTATTCTATCAATGTCTTTTTACCAAACTGTTAAGTTAAACTAGGTGATAGATTAGATTTAACTAATCGATGAGTGTGTTTGTGAATTCACATGTGTGTTGTGCTTCTTTACTTGGCATCAAATGATAGTTGTAAATGAGCATCACTGTCATAACAAAAGAGTATCATTCATTTCCTATCTACCCTGAAAATATGTCTGGTTATGGAGATATCGACTTGCTTGGAAGTAAGCGAATGATGAGAACAAGAAGGCTATCCAGCTGCATGAGGTCGCATCAAAAAGTTCCTGGTTTAGTTCTGTAGCATGCCAACAGATGGCAGCACACAGTTGCATGTGCAGCGAGAACTAGCAGTGACATCCATGAAGCAGTGTGCCAAGTGACATCACTGTGTTCACTTCACAAGTTGTGAAATTTGTGTTTTGTGATCATGTATATGCTGTAGTCTGTGAATTTGTCATGAACAAGAACAAAGAGCAAACATGAAATTTTGTGTTAAACTTGGGAAGTTTTCTCTGGAAACACTGAGTATGCTTTGGCAAGCTTAGAGTAATAAGGCAATGGGCCATGCACAAAAGTGAAAGAACATCCCTGAAAGACCTGCTACAAGTGGCACCCACCAAAATGTGAGCAAAAATTTATCAGCTGATCAGATTGAAATTCAAAATGAAGGTTTTTACTTCACTCATTAGGGAACTTTTACATGCTGTCAACAACATTGTTCCACCACCACGTTATCTTGTGTTGAGAGGGGAATTTGCACCATCCACAGATCTGGTCAGTGGCCCTCAGTAGGTTGTCCCGTAGAAACCTCCAGTTGTCTTCCACATCATGTGATGCTATATCCCCCTCTATTTTGTCAAAAGCTTTAAGTAATGTCTCTAAATCTCTGTCCATTCACAGGATCTTTAAGCTTCCAGACCCTTCTCCTCCATGCTGGTCATTTTCTGAGCATCCATTTAGCCCTGATCCTGAAGTCGCTAACTACTAGTCTATGTTTTGGGGTACATTCTTTGCCTGGGAAGGTTTTTAGCATTTATAAGCAGCCAGCTTTCTCTTTTTCTGGCAAGGATGTAGTCAATTTGGCTAGTGTGTCTACTAGATCAGTAGGTGACTAGGTGACTGGTAGGTTTCCTGAAGTTAGTATTGCAAACCATAAGATCATTTGCATCACAGAACTCCAGCAGCCTGGTTCCTTCCTCATTGCGGGAACCAAAACCATAACCTCCACGTACGCCATGGAAGCCCCCTGCATGTCCAACATGTCCATTGAAGTCACCTGCCACAAACTGAAGGTCCCTTCATTTGTCAACGAGTTAGTCAGCAAGAGGGTGTCATAAAATCGGTCTTTCTGTCCATCAGGTAGCCCTGGTTGAGGGGCATAGGCTGAGATAATGGTTGCTAACCCATGATGTAGCCCTAATCTAATCCTAAATATTCTATTGCAGACCCTGACTACCTCGATTACCTTATCAACCCATTTCTCTGCAAGAAGTATACTCCTGTCAGTGTTCCCTGCCCAGAAAATCTTGTTCTTTGCCTGTGAGGAACCTAGCAGAACCTTCTCTCCACCTTACATCTTGGATGCAGCACAACTCAACACGTCTCCATTCAAGTATCTCAACAACCTCACCAGACCTACCTTTCAGTGTGCCTACGTTGAGTGTGTGGGAGGTGTGGGCCCATGAGACCCTGGGATAGGGACAGCAGCGTCATGTACCTGAAAAGAAAGCTTGCATTCGGCAGAATTCATAAACAAACAATATCCTTTAACCTGCATACAATACACCATCATTTTTATGCGCTACATGATCACTACCTTACATAGGAGATAAACCATAAGTAGGGGTGGGGATGGCATTAAGCCTTCAGAAGTGTTCGTGGAAGACAACCAAAAGATGTCAGAGGATAGGGATTTCCAGTACTGCAAAATTAGAGAAGAATATCTCCTGGATTTGATTTCTTTTGGCAGAGTTATTAAAATGAAGTAGTGGAATCCAAGTGAGCGAGTTTGTATAGGGTGGAGTAATGGAGGAGGAGGAAGTGGCTATCGAAACAGAGAGAGAGAGAGGGAGGGAGAGAGAGAGAGGGGAGGCAGAGTTAGGCTGGTCAAGGATAGAACACGAAGGAGAAAAATATTCTTTTGGAATTTTGGGTAACATAATTTAATGAAACAGCAAATGCTGATAACAGTGAAATAGAAGTGAAAAATCTTAGAAATTTCAGTCAGCTAATCTGTGTCAAAATTAGAGAAATAAGTGACTATGTGACAAAATTTGATAAATGAATAAATGGCGATAGTAAATGTGCGTGAAAGGAACTTAAGTTTGTTTTTAATATACATATATATATGTGTGTGTGTGTGTGTGTGTGTGTGTGTGTATATATGTGTGTGTGTGTGTGGTGTGTGTATATATATATATATATATATATATACACACATACATACATACACACACACATATATATATATATATATATATATATATATATATATATATATATATATATATAATAATCCTATCAGGTGGTGCTATTAAGTTAGACATGGCCTGGACCAATCTTTGGTCGAAACATATCTAAGTTTATCTAAGTTTATATGGAAACCCACTTCAGTCATGAATGACCATGGGATTACATTTAGAAAGTTGCCCTCTGAGGCACAAGTCAAGGCAAGATTGTTTGTGGAAGGCCAGCAGTCACCCATGCATACCAGCCTCCCCTCTCCACACCCCTGATGTTATCCAAGGGAAAGGCAAAGGCAAAAGGCCGATACAGCTTGGCACCAGTGATGTTGCAACTCATTTCTACAGCTGAGTTAACTGGAGCAACGTGAAATAAAGTGTCTTGCTCAAGAACACAACATGCAGTCCAGTCCAGGAATCAAACTCACAACCTCACGATCATAAGCTCGATATTCTAACCACTGAGCCATGCGCCTTAACACACACACACACACATGTACACACAAACACACAGACACACACACACATATCATATGATAGCATACAAAATGGAATAATTAAAATGTAGCCTTATTTCAAAACAAATGAATACATGTTTCTGGTCTTGATGACGGTATGAAAGCCCTATTTTCTGCATAGAATTCCATTCTGATAAGGCTATTTCCAACATCAGTTTTTCCACAGCTATTAGCTTTCCATTGTTGTTGGGCATGATCTTGTAACAAAGTTCCTTAAAAAAAAAAAAAAAGTAAAATAATTATCAAAATTTTTCACAAAATCATTTAATACACATATACATATGCACGATTCTCTCATGATCATCCTGAACAAGGAAGGCCCAAGAAAATAACTAAAAATCAAATGCTTTCATGGATCTTCAAAATATGGAACATAAGAACACATCTTGATATAAACAACACTTGCCTTGAAAGAATTCTTGAGTTTCAACATCAATATTACTTCCTTACATGAAACAGGGCACAAGAGAAAGAAAACTTTAAGAGACAAGTTCTGGTTATGCTTACTTTTGGAAAGGAAAGCAGGAAGGAGAGAAAACAATCCAAGAAGTTGGCTTTGGTATTAAAACCAGGGTCATTCAAAACCATTGCCTAACTCTGCCTTTTGCAAGCAACTTCTTCATGTACCATAACTTCAAAGCAACTTTACTGCACTCATCTCAGCTTCTGCCTCAACTCATGTTGCCTCTACATGGCCACTTAATATGTTAGAAATACCTGCCAAAGTATCCCTTTTATTCTAACCATCTTAAAAAAAGAACAGTTTGGATAATGTGGTCCTGAATACACATTATCTCAAAAAAGAGAGAAAAAATGAAATGGTCATAGCTGAGATGTCTTTGATAATAGGTCTCCCCCATCAGGTCTAACCTATGACTAAACAATAGCAACCTTCTTACTTCTTGTAAGTTTGTGAAGGCGCATGGCTTAGTGGTTAGGTTATTCGGCTCACAATCATAAGGTCATGAGTTCAATTCCTAGCAATGCATTGTGTCCTTGTGCAAGAGACTTTATTTGATGTTGCTCTAGTCCACTCAGCTAACAAAAATGTATTTCAAAGGGCCAGCCTTGTCACATTCTCTATCACGCTGAATCTCCCTGAGAACTATATTAAGGGTATGCATGTTTGTGGAGTGCTCCGCCACATGCACATTAATTTCACAGGCAGGCTGTTCCATTGATTGGATCAACTGGAACCCTTGTCATCATAAGCAATGGAGCCCCAAACTAAAGTTTCCTTCCATCTTTTTTGGAACCATTATATTTGTAAACATTAGAGTTAATTCACTTCTTTTATTTTCCTCCAAACAACTACCTGTTGATTGAAGCTTAAGTATCTATCATCTCCAACAAATCATCAACAGCTAATCTACCATAAAACCTATGACTCGACACACTCAACAACTTCCTAAACTTCATATGCTATCTCTAAAATAATATCAATATCTTTAATGTTATTATTAACTCTACCAGTTACTCTATGACAAAACTGCTCCTTTTAATTGGTAATGTTTTACTAATTTTTATACTGATTTCCAACAACATTGAAGTTATTTCACATTTGACTATATATGGTCAAGTGTATCATAAATATCTTTCTTGAAATGATATGGAGAGAGTTTGCTAATGATGTTCTATGGGCAATCACTACAATCCAAAGTTTTCCATAAAGTCCCACAAAACTATCCTTCCTCTTGGTGAAAGAAAACAAAGGTTTAGCTGCAATTGTTAACATTCTAAGAAGGGACATACTTTCAATTAATTTTTCCATAAAAAAAAATGTCAGCTAGTTTTTGTTGGCTGTTAAGAAGTGAATTTCAATGAATTGAGAATCTTTTTGCATAGTATACAGTACATCAGTCATTAACTTAATTATCCAAATCCATTCCATTGGTCCTTTGAGTTATTTCCCTTATGTCATTATATCTTTAAGCAATGAAATAAATTTTGTATTTGAGAACCTGATAGCTCCTTGGTTCACTTCAAATCTATTGGATTGAAAATTGATCAGTCTCTTCATCTTGATCTTTATTGCATTACAACAATATTAATAAGATACAAACTCCCAACATGTCAGCCAAGAAGATGATGCTTTATCTTCTTAGTTACATTTATCATTTTTATTAATCCATAGCTTTGCAATAAATGTCACTTATAGAATTTACATTAAAACAAATTTAGCTTACTTGCATTAAATAGTTCAGGGTTCTTGGAATCTGAGCAGCTAAAGCAAGAAATGGATGAAATTCTAGCAAATACAGAGGAAGAAGAGCAGACCTAAAAAAAGAAATTAAGTTTTGACTCAATTTTTTTTATTGTGCTTGAAATAAAATCAGTTCTTGTTAAAAGAAATTTAATTTTAAATATAATTTTTAAAAAAGGTTAAAATAGCAAATGTTTTCATTATTTTCATAACTCATTATTTTTGTAAAATTATAATAAATTTAACTTGATTAAAACATTTCTTGCTTTTTAACTATTGTTTTTGGGTACTTCAATCATGTTCAAACATGTTGAATATATATTGTCTTTTCTTTCACCAAAATTATTCAGAAATAAATCTTTTTCATATAGTTCCTCTTCAGCCATAATTACTCTTTTCTTTTTGCAGCATGTTAACTGATGTAGAGGTAGTGTGTAAGTTAACAGAAGTGGTTTAATCTATGAAACAGGTGTTGGAATTTTCTATTTTCTTAGAAAAACCTAACCTACAATTATTATAACATCTTTTTTTAATGGTTAACTTTCTTTTAATGATTCACTAATTGGTCATCCTGAAATGTAACCATCAATAATTTTGCATAACTACACAATCTAAAAAAGGATAGATTGCATCATAAAGACTGGCTTTTCACTTCAGAGTCAGAAAATACTTCAGCCTCCAATAGCTACTAATCTTCTGAGGTGGGACCCAAAATGGAGTACTGCTACGACATCTAGAACAGTGCTGCTACTACAAACACAGATATCCCAAGACTGCATATAAAGAAAGGCCAATCTTTGGCATGAATCTACTCACAAATACATTTTGAATTCTTGCCAACAGATGTGCCACATCCTCTCTCTCTCTTTTTGCCAATTCTACTGCAGTTGGCTGGTCTTGTGCCACCTCCATTCAAGCCCTTACTCATCTCTCCTCCTCATCATCTATATTGTGTTGACCCCCACCCCACCAACCCTGACCTACCCACTATGTTTAGTCCTTCCTTCCTTCCCAGAACATTTAGTGTTCTAGAATTCCTTCACTTTACACGTTTTTTTTTGTTTTTTTTTTCATCGTTATCAACTAGTAATTGTTCAAGAGTAATTCTAATGACAGCAATCTCACTGATTTTAGAGGGGCACACCTTTTCCCTCTAGTCCAAACCAAGAAAAAAAAAATAATGATATTGATACTTTATTATTTCATCAATTTTGTTCACATCTATATCATGTTGGAAATGTCAGTTCTCATTTGATTGCCAAAGTTAAGTAATAGCAATCCTAGTTAGTATTTAGGTGGATGACCACTTGCAAAATCTAGATATTGTGAGCACAGACCTTAATTTTATTGTCAGGTGTCTGACACTAAAACTAATTCAATTCTATCACAAACTGTTAGAGGTGCCTACTACTAGTATGTAGTCCAGTATTACATGCTCATGGTTGAGTAATCAGCAACTAAGCCTTACTGGACTTGCCCCATGAGAAGGGTGTGTAGGCATCCAGCAAAATTAAAAAACAAAACCTCCCAAAAGGGGATGAGATTCTTGAGAGCCAGAAGCACCACACCCTAGGGAGGGTATGGGCACCACCAGAAATATAAAACCCAAGCAAATACTTGAATGGAAGATATACCAATGCTAAAGTCTATACCAGGCAGGTAAGGGCCTAAAAGCCCATGACAGAGAGAGAGGTGGGGAAAGAGTGATAAAAAATATGCAGGTGCTCCAATGGCAGTAATATGCTAGGAATGATTTGACTTCAATATTAAGATGGAAAAGGGTAGTGAACTGGCAGAATCATTAGCACACTGGGCAAGATGCTTAGTGGCATTTCATCCACATATGTTCTGAGTTCAAATTCTGTTAAGATCAACTTTGCCTTTCATTCTTTCAGGGTTGATAAAATAAGTACCAGTTAGGTACTGGGGTCGATGTAACCGACTTACCCTGTAACCCTAAAGTCTGGGAAGTTTTTGATACTACCGCATACTAGTTGCCGAGTAATAAGGATGAAAAAGAGAATAATAACAAAATTTCTTCAAACATTAATGCTAGCAATATTCTACCTGCCTCAAGGTGGTGAGCTAGCAGAATCATTAGCATGGCAGGCAAAATGCTTAGCAGAATTTTGTCTGTTTTTATGTTCTAACTTCAAATTCCACCAAGATTGACTTTGCCTTTCATCCTTTCAGGGTTGATAAAAGAAGTACCAGTTGAACACCGGGGTCGTAGTAATCAACTTACCCCCTCCCTTGAACATGCTGGCCTTATGCCAAAATTTGAAACCAATATCAAGTAGGAAAAAAAAAGGAGGTAATTTAAGTATGAGAATGGTGGAGAAAATTAACAGGTATATTAAAGGTCATTTCACTGTTAAACAACATATACCAATTAATGTTTTGTGTCACAATGTTGGTGAAGACTTACTTGTTGGTGTGAATTTTAATTAATGTTTGTTCATTAATAGGATGTGGCATGCCATTTGATCGTGTTCGACAACATTTTTGAATATATTCTCTATCATCTTCAATCTAGAAATTGAAAGGTATAAAAGGAGTTACAGAAGCATTAAACTAAAATTTGAAGTGGCAGTAAATTTTACATTAAACTGGATAATCAATAATTGTCAAATTTTCAAAATTTAATCAATTGATGCTTAACCTTTTAGCATCTAAACTGGCCATATCTGGTGCATATGAAGGTGCATGGCTCAGTGGTAAAGTGTTGGGCTCAATCATGAGGTAGTGAGTTCGATTCTCAGACCAGGTTGTGTGTTGTGTTCTTGAGCAAGATACTCTATTTCATGTTGCTCCAGTTCAGTCAGCTGTAGAAATGAGTTGCAACATCACTGCTGCCAAGCTGATTTAGCCTTTGTCTTTCCCTTGGACAACATCAGTGGCATGGAGAGTGAAGGCTGGTATGTATGGGCAACTGCTGGTCTTCCATAAACAAATCTGCTTGGATTTGTGCTTTGGAAGGGAACTTTCTAAGTACAATCCTATGGTCATTCATGACCAAATGGGTCTTTACCCTTTTATCTGATGCATATATTCTACTTGTTTTATGTTCAAACCAGCAACATCTGACATTCCGCACCTAGCCAACAACATAATTCTAAAAATAAAGAATTCCATCATTGAAATCTCAAAGCTATGAAATAGTGCATAATTAATTCAAAACATGCCCCAGTATGGCCAGACTAATGGCTGAAACAAGTAAAAAGAAAATAAAACATTACATTTGACAGAGTAATTGAAATGCTAAAGGGTTAACCAGTCAAGAAAAATCCATAGGAATTCAGGGAAAAAAAATTGAAGCCATAACTAAAGATAATTATTAGAATTTGAGGAAACTAATAGTGGCTTTCATTAGAAAGATTTGATTCAGGTGCAGGCGTGGCTGTGTGGTAAAAAGCTTGTTTCTCAATCACATGATTCCAGGCTCAGTCCCATTGAATGGCACCTTGGGCAAGTGTCTTCTAGTATAGCCTTGGGCTGACCAAAACCTTGTGAGCGGATTTGGTAGACAGAAACTAAATGAAGACTGTTGTGTGTGTGTGTGTGTGTGTGTGTGTGAGAGAGACTGTGTGTGTGCATGTGTGCACATGCATGTCTGCATTTGTCCATCACCACTGCTTGACAATTGGTGGTAGTGTGTTTACAACCTCTATAACTTAGTGGTTTGGCAAAAGAGAACAATAGAATAAATACTAGGCTTCAAAAAAATAAGTCCTAGGGTCTAATTTGTTTGACTAAAACCCTTCAAGGCGATGCCTCAGCATGGCCACAGTCAAGTGATTGAAACAAGTTAAAGATAAAAGATCAACAGAATACTGTATATTGCAGAGAATTAATGATTCAGGTTTCTGTGATGTCATTGTTATGCTAATATTGTTGGAGTATTGCATGTGCTTTACGTATTGGTGAAGATTATTTAAGGTGATTACCAGTTGTTCAATGCCAGGGTTTGGCTATTCAGTTGAATAAAGTTGCTGAATGTGAAAGACTGCCCACAACTACAGTTTTACTTGGATAAACTTAGTATGATATGACAATGATATTGCTTGATGATGCAATGAACTTTGATAATAACAATAATACTAAAAATAATTATTATTTCTACTATAGGCACAAGGCCTGAAGTTTTGTGGGAGAGACTAGTTGATTACATCTACCCCAGAGCTCAAATAGTACTTATTTTATTGATCCCAAAAGGATGAAAGGTGAAGGCAACCTTGGTGGAATTTGAAATCAGAACATAAAGCCAGAAGAAATACCACTAAGCATTTTGTCTGGCATGCTATGCTAATGATTCTGCTAATTCGCCAGCCTAGTAATAACAATATTAATAACAAGTCCATTGTTAATAACAATGAACTTCCACCTGGTGCCATAAGTTTGGCTGCAATACTTTGCTGTTACAGCAAAAATGAAATAATTTCTGGACATTAGAATAAGTACCAAGCTTAAAAACAATAAGAACAGGGGTCAATTCGTTCAGCTAAAAATTCTTCAAGGCAGTGCCCCAGCATGGCTGCAGTCTAATGATTGGAACAAGTAAACGATAAAAGATAGAAGATAAAGATGTTGTATACTAGACTAGACTGAACTCTAATTTGCTTGTTGTACTGGGCTTTGTGATACACAACCAAGTACCAAGACTAACCACAGAATAATCTTGTATGTAAGGTCTTTGATAAGGTCTGTTTGTTAAAACTCAAAGAATTACAAAAACCATTACATCCATAACAAAATTCAATATTTTTTTTAGGAAAACAATCATATACATAAATAAATCCCTTTTTTTTTGCAAAAAATTATTTCTTTTGAGAAACTTACTTGCTGGTTAAGAATTGCTTGAACAAGATCTATATGGAGCTGAAGATTTACACACTCAGAGTAGTAAATTTGGATGAAATAGTCACATCGTTTAAACATGTAACGTGGTCTTTGAAACATAATATTGGTAATTGTCTGAGCAAGAAGTCGCTTCTCATCTCGATCAAAGACATTGCAGTAGGCTTCAAAATAACACCTAATCAACTGCAAAAATATATGGAAGTGAATTTAATATGTAAAACATACATAATTACATTTATGAGTCATATATTTATCACATAATTAATAAGAAAATAAATATTTAATAAAGCCACAACTTTAGTACATTAAAAGGCTAGCTCACAAAATTAGACACTGAAATTAAAATCCAGGTTAAATAATCAAGAGAATTTTATCACTATGAGCAAAGTATTTAAGATTTATTTGGTAAAATACATGAACATCAGCTGATCCTTCAAGAGAATCATCATCATCACATAATATTTGCTTTCCATGCTGGCATGAGCTGGATGGCTTGACAGGAACTGACTGGCTGGGGAGCTGTGCTGTCCTGGTTCCAATTGTCTATTTTAGCATAGCTTCTATGGCTGGATGCCCTTCCTAATGCCAACCACTTCACAAGTGTACTGGATGCTTTTTACATGGCACCAGCATGAGTGCTTTTTACATGATACCAGCACCCATGAGTCCTCAAAGGGAGGAACTTTTGCATGAGAGTGATGTACAAGATACACCTGTATGTATGGATGGCCATAGTATTACTTAGCTTGACGTGTCTTCTCCAAGCACAGCAAACCGGCAGGAGTCTCAGTCCCTTGTCATCTCCTCCATGAGGCCCAATATTTGAAGATCCTTTCTCACTACTTTGTCCCATGTCTTCCTGGGTCTACCCCTTCCACATGTTCTCTCCACAATTAGAGATTACACTTCTTTATACAGTTGTCTTCATCCATATGCATCACATAACCATACCAGCATACTCTTTTCTCTTGTATGCTACAACTGATGCCACTTGTACCCAATTTTCTCTTAAATCATTTACACCCTGCTGTACATGTGCCCTGACATTACCCATCCAGCAGAACATGCTGGCTTCATTTCTTTTAAGCCTTTGCATGTCCTCTTTAGTCACAGACTATGTTTCATGTCATGTAACTTAACTCATGTAACTACTTTATATATGTGTGTGGGTTATGTCTAGTCACCCATATTGTAAATCAGGTGGTTCCCAAAGGAGTCATACCCAATGACTGGTGTAGTCAACTATTAAAAAGGCAAAGGTGATGCCTTAGATAGAAATAATTACAGAGGTATCAAATTGTTGGATAAGGTGATGAAAGTTATGGAGAGTCATAGCCCAACTAATTAGGGAAAGAGTTAGCCTAGATGAAATGCAGACAATTACATGACTAAAGAACACTCTGCATTTCATCTTCCCAAACTGTTAACAACTGTTTCTTCTATTTTAACTGCTCTATTTTCTCTCTACAAATAATTTGTCAGCCCATTAGAGTTGGTAGGATAAACTACTTAATGTCCAATGTAGCAAAGTATCCTATGTTTGCAATCAAATTTCGAATTGCTATTAAACATTATAAGCGCTAATTTAGGATGGAAAAATAATGCTCAGCAAGCAATAGATATATGGTTTAGATATTTTTCATTGAACCTGTTCCCTTTCTGTCTCAAATTGGTGCTTATAATATCTAATACCCATACATTAAAAGTTTAACAGTTTATCACAAAGCTGGACTGTGAGTCTATATAAGATGCTATTAATAAGAATTTATACTAACATTTCGTTTACAATTTTGAAAGGCAGCTTCTTGAGTCCATAAATCCAGGAGAATTCCAAATCTGTCAATATGCATAAGAGCATATTGAGGAATATCAAAATTTTCTGGTATCAACTGATAAATAAAGAAAAAGAATTTTTAATTTTCTCAGGAAATGTTTTTTTTCAAAACAATAGAGCAATAATATAATTATATAATATTAAATTTAGCGAAATTCTTCTGTCATTCTTATCACCTGTTCATAATATTGAAAAAGCGACCTTTCTATGAGGAAAAGTAACAGCTCAATCTGGAAAGACACCCTGATCACTGGGCTATGCATCCTGTCAAGTAATGTCACACCAAAGCTTCTTCAGTGAAACCCCATTTCAACCATCTGTATTAATAAAATATTCTTTTGGTCATTACCCAATAATCATGACCATAGGTGAGAATAGGCACAAAAACTGAATTAAAGAGAGCAAGTTTGGACTTTTTATCAACCTTTTCTCTTCTGAGGATTGAATGATGGAGGTGGTGCATTACTGTGCTAGCATCTGCAATTTTAGCATCCAATTCATCCTCCTGCTTCCCATCACTTGTAAATACAGCCCCCAAGATGCTTAAACTTCTCCATTTGCTTCAGTGATCTTCCACTAACATGCAGAGTGCACTGGGAAGTTGTTCTTCAGAGGACTAATGTTTTAGTCATCACAACACTAATTCTCATTCCTACTTTGCCGCACTTGACAGCAAACCCATTCAGTGTATGCTAAAGATTATCTTCTGATGAGTCAAAAAGCACCATGTTGTCTGCAAATATCAACCAACCAATTCTTTACCCACTGATTGTGCTATCACTTCCACAAACAGCTGCACATGTCAATCCAGTTAAAAAAAAATATGAAAAGGTGGGGTGGCAATACACATCTCTTCTGAAGTCCAGCATCCATGTTGAAAGGTTTCAACTAAGTACCATTTACCTGAATGCAAACATCCTTGTTGAACCTCTCCAGGAAAGTCTATATTATTTGATTAAAAAAGAAATGTAGGGACATTGTCAAGTCGACGGATTTCATCCTGGATGCAGTACAACTGACCAGATATTCACTGTATAGTAGGTTTTTAAAAAATTCTGGCAATTTTGCTAAGAGGTGTAAGGTGGCAAAATGGCAGAATCATTAACATGCCATGGAAATGCTTAGTGGTATTTCGTCTCTCTTTATGTTCTGAGTTAAAATTCTGCCAGGGTTAACTTAACCCTTCATCCTTTCAGAGTTGATAAAATAAGTACCAGTTGAATACTGGGGCAGGTGTAATCGACTTGTCCCCTCCCCTGAAATTGCTTGCCTCATGCCAAAACTTGAAATCAATATTACTAAGCGATGTACTTTTGTCCTCTCTTTCATTTTGGTCAGCATATTATGTTTTATCATTTCCCTCTTTAACTATATTTCTAACTTATGGAAATACTTTCAGTTGTAAAAAAAAAATACTCAGACACTATGTAAAAGTACAGTTCTTGTAAACCCTCTCACTCATACAAACTGAGAACAAAGGCTAAAAAATATATGGCATGAAATTAACAAATTTGCTAATGCATATTAAATATCATAAAATATTTAGAGACCGTGTCACTATCAGTATTAGAATATTTCTTGCCGTCAACAAATTGGCTTCTGATGCTTTTATCATTCTCAATGTAGAAAGAAGCCAAAAGCAATAGATCTTCTTCCAGTTGCCTGTAAAAGAAAGAATTTATTTTGACTTTAAAATGTTTTCCTTTACTACTTATATTTCTCAAAGTATCAATTAATTAATTGGCTAAATGTTGAAATTAAATTAAAACAGAATCAGTGCATATGTTGATTATTGGCAAAATGACCCTCCCAAGATAAAATCAATTTCAACATACAATGGTTGGTAGAATGGCAGAATCATTAGAGAGTTAGAATAAATACTTTACAGTATTTATTCTACCCTCTTCTATCTGAGATCAAATCTCACCAATTTTATAGGTGCAGGTATGACTGTGTGGTAAGAAGTTTGCTTCCCAATCACATGGTTCCAGATTCAGTCTCACTGCGTGGCACCTTAGGCAAGTGTCTTCTACTATAGCTTCAAGCCAAGGAAAGCCTTGTGAGTGGATTTGGTAGACAGAAACTGAAAGAAGCCTGTCATATACATATATATATATATATATATATATATAAATAATTAAGATTTAGTCGAATTAGGTACTTAGGTTGAGGCACCAAGTCTGTCCAGTATTGTCTGCACAGCTCAAAGTTAGGTGAATAAAAAGCAAATAAGTAACAAGGATGTCCAGGTATTAGTGCATTACAGCTGTTTCAAGTGGCTCAATTTAATCGATCAATGCAGACCCAATGCTGCATTGGGTCTGTTGAATGTGATAAGGATAAAAATGAATGTAGCTATATCAACATTCCTCTTTATTGACCCCCATTATTTCCTTCTGCCACTCTAAATTATAGTAGGCTTTAGGTATTCTTTCCCTAAATTCATTCTGCTACAATAATAGCAAAAAGAAGCAATGCATTTTAGTCCCTAGTACTGATGAAAAATTGGCTAAAAAATTATAATGGAATATCCTGTATGTTGCAAATCTATAGGGTTGCATGCATCCAAGGAGAAAGGTTTATTTCAAATTGAAGTAATGTTTGTATTGATCGATAAAATGGAGCTGCCTGAAACAGCTGTAATGCATTAATACCTGGAATCCTATATATATATATATATATATATATATATATATATATATATAAAGATGAGAATGTGTGTGTGTGTGTGTGTGTGTGTGTGTCTGTCTGTCTGTCTGTGTGAATCCCTAAAATTCGAGAACTACACAACCGATTTCATTCAAATTTTTTAACATGCCTTACTTAGGGTCCATCTAGTATCATGGGCCAAAAAATTTCAACTTCTTGCCTAATGTGAGCCCAGAGCAATCACTTATCTCTTACACTATTTCAGTATTACATGTCAAAAGTATATGTAGAAATATATATATGCATGTATATATGTGTGTATATCATCATCATCATCATCATCGTTTAGCGTCTGCTTTCCATGTTGGCATGGGTTGGACGGTTCAACTGGGGTCTATGTGTACATATTACATATAATTCTATATATATACATATATATGCATACATATATATGTACACATATATATACATACATATATATGTACGCGCATATATATGCACATATATACATACATATATTTATACATATATATATAGACTAAAGGCCTCTCGCTCAGAGTAAAAGGCAGACTGTATAATGCATGTGTACGAACAGCCATGCTACATGGCAGTGAAACATGGGCCGTGACTGCTGAGGACATGCGTAAGCTCGCGAGAAATGAAGCTAGTATGCTCCGTTGGATGTGTAATGTCAGTGTTCATAGTTGACAGAGAGTAAGTACCTTGAGAGAAAAGTTGGACCTAAGAGGCATCAGATGTTGTGTGCAAGAGAGACGATTGCACTGGTATGGTCATGTGGTGAGAATGGATGAAGATAGGTGTGTGAAAAAGTGCCACACCCTGGCAGTTGAGGGGACCTGTGGAAGAGGTAGACCCAGGAAAACCTGGGTCGAGGTGGTGAAGCACGACCTTCGAACTCTAGGTCTCACCAAGGAAATGACCAGAGACCGAGACCTATGGAAGTATGCTGTGCGTGAGAAGACCCGGCAAGACCAGTGAGAACAATCAAAATCAAATCATATATCAGAAAGCAGGGGTTAAGTGACCCATCCGTTCGTGTCCGCTGTCAGTCTCGTCTGGCACCCGTGCCGGGCCGTTTGCCAGCTCTGCCTGGCCCCCGTGTTGGTGGCACGTAAAAGCACCATCCGTTCGTGTTCGTTGCCAGCCTCACCTGGCCCCGTGCCGGTGACACGTAAAAGCACTGTCCGTTCGTGGCCGTTTGCCAGCTCTGACTGGCCCCGTGTCGGTGGCACGTAAAAGCACCATCCGTTCGTGTCCGTTGCCAGCCTCAGCTGGCCCCTGTGCCGGTGACACGTAAAAGCACCGTCCGTTCATGGCTGTTTGCCAGCTCTGTCTGGCAACCGTGTCGGTGGCACGTAAAAGCACCATCCGTTCACGTCCGTTGCCAGCCTCGGCTGGCCCCCGTGCCAGTGACACGTAAAAGCACCGTCCGTTTCGTGGCCGTTTGCCAGCTCTGTCTGGCCCCGTGTCGGTGGCACGTAAAAGCACCATCCGTTCGTGTTCGTTGTCAGCCTCGGTTGGCCCCCGTGCCGGTGACATGTAAAAGCACCGTCCCTTCGTGGCCGTTTGCCAGCTCTGTCTGGCACCTGTGCAGGTGACACGTAAAAAACACCCACTACACTCGCGGAGTGGTTGGCGTTAGGAAGGGCATCCAGCCGTAGAAACACTGC
Source organism: Octopus sinensis (assembly GCF_006345805.1). NCBI lineage: Eukaryota > Metazoa > Mollusca > Cephalopoda > Octopoda > Octopodidae > Octopus > Octopus sinensis. The sequence goes on along the minus strand of NC_042999.1, from coordinate 129,710,385 downwards.
CAGATCTGACTGGGCCTGACGAAGCCTTCCAGCCTCACAGACCCCAGTTGACCCGTCCAACCCATGCTAGCATGGAAAGCGGACGCTAAATGATGATGATGATGATGATGATGATATACACACATACACATATATATATATACATACATATATAAACATATATATCTATATATATATACATCTATACATATGCATCTATACATATACATCTATCTATATATAAATTTAAAATGAGGGTGAGAAATTGGACATTAATTAAATTAACATCATCCCTCTCTCTATCTCTCTCTCTCTCTCTCTCTCTCTCTCTCTATCTATCTATCTATCTATATATATATATATATATATATATACACATATGTGCAGATGTATGCATATATATGTATATATATATATATATATATATATATATATATATATATATCCACTGCACGCATTTTTTTTCTCTCCTTCTTTCTGTGTTTTTTTTCTCTCTGTGTATCTTTCTGTTGAAGAGCGTAGGCTCGAAACGTTAAAGACTTGTTTTATTTATATTTCCTGAGCGCCATACTAATACAATTGTTTGTTTGTTTTCCACCTGCCTTCGTCTTTTGTCTATTTTCATAAAGCTCCCCGTTATATATATATATATGTATATATATATATATATATATATATATATATATATATTATATATATGTATGTATGTATATATGTATGTATGCCTGTATATATGTGAGATATTAGTTTCACTTTAATAGTTTCAGTATTAAAGTGAAATATCTGACTACATATATACATATACATACATATATGTACACACACATATACACACACACATACACACAAACATATTTACACACATACACACACAGAGAAATAGTTAGGGAGGTGACTGAAACCATGCTCTTACACAAGTTTCTCCAGATTTCCACATGCAACCAAAATTCGGAGCTTAAAGTACCTTAAGTAATTCCCTCTAAACTATGCTGTAGGAATTCAGACATAAAAAAAAATAGAAAGAAACAAAAAAAAAACCCACTACATTTGGAAGAAGTCGCACTACAGTGCTTGTGCCCTGTAAAAAAAGCACTCAGTCCACTCTGCTGGGTGGTTGGTGTTAGGAAGGACATCCAGCTGTAAAAACCCTGCCAAAACAGACACACACATCTGCTTCAGGCTTCTACCTGGCCAGCTCCAGTCAAACCATCCCAGCATGGAAGACAGACATTAAATGATGATGATTATGATGATGATGATGATGAGTATATCTCCATCCTCAAAAGAGCAACCTCTCTGGCATTGCCAACTATTCCTCTTCCAATATCTTCCATTTCTTTTAAGCCGTTGCATGTCCTCTGTAGTCACAGACTATGTTTCATGTCATGTAACTTAACTCATATAACTTCCAATATCTTAAAATGATAGAGAGACAGCCACTAGTAAAAAAAATTCTCAACATCTTGAATCTCTCTTTTACCTCAATGACTACAAGTATGGTGTTTCGCAAAGTCAGACCAACTGGAGACCTGCTTTATACACCATTCACCAATAGGCTTTCACCATCAATAAATTTGGTGACAGCTTTCAGCATCAGCAAAGCTTTGCTGCTCTCTGCATTAGCAAAGCTTTAAGCCATGTCAATTAAAAGAATTTCTCTTTATGGATTTCCTTCATCTCTCAAATGTTGGATCATTAGTTTCTTGTGTCATCACAGTATTGCAGCATGCTGATCTAGTACTATCTGATCCACATGCTTTCAACTCTGCTACTTCCCGGGGTTTGGTTTTATCTACTGGGCTCTTTTTTCTGTTTATTCACTTGCTGTCACTTTAACAACACCTACTGCTATTCAAATGATGTCACTCTTTATTTCTTCCTAATCGTATGCACCTAAGACACCTCAACTCAAATCTGCAATATCTCCATGAAAAGACTCCTCCAAAATGTCCTCCAATAATCATGCCAATCTCGTTTTATTCAACAGCAAAATGACAAAATCATTGCTCATATCAAGAAAACATTATCACACCCTCACCCAAACATAAATAGTATACAACTAGAACACTCTTGATTACATCAAATATTAGGTCTCAAAATCACTGGAAGATCTTTCCTAACCAATGCACATTTTCAACAAGTAAAGACGGCATCACATGGGTATCCCCCAACAAAATACTCACCACTTATAAAGCTCATATAAGATCCACAATGGAGTACTACCCTCACATCTGGTATGATGCTACTCCTGCACACACAGATATCATAGATCATGCACAAAGAAAAGTTACTTGACTTTTTAGCATAAAAATGCTCACAAATACACTCCAAACCTTAGTGACAGAGGTAGTCTTCTCTCTCTACCACTAATGCAGAGTCAGCTACTCCTCAAACTCAGCTGGTTTCATGACAGCTCTACTCAGGAACTCCTGACTCACTTTTACTTATTGCATTGTGGTGTCCCCATGAGATCTTGTACCAACCACTAGTCTTTTCTCAGTAGATTGTTAGTCCTTAGGATATCGCTCTCTGCATGTTTTCCTTGCAATCATGGACAACTACTCAAGAGAAATGTTAATGACATCACTCTCATTAGTCCCTTTCTCAAGACAAAAAAACAAGACGTTAAATGATAATGGTGATGATGATGTATATATGATTAAAACATTTATGATTGTGTACAGAATAGTATATTGGTAATAATAATGTTAGCCAGAAGAAATGGGTTTCATCTCAGCTTATCTATATGCAAAAAGTCTTCAAATTTTCCAAGAGAATGAAATTAAATGGAATGAAATAAAATAAAAATTATATTTAAGGATTTTTCATATAGTGGTTCAGAATTGCAGTAGACTGTAACTAAGTAAATATGTCACTTCATTTTATTTTAGTTTATTCCATTTCATTTCGTTTTCTTGGGGAAAATCTGAAGAGTTCCTGTATCTGTATATGAAAAAAAAACTCAGAAACAACTCTTTGTGTTCTTTTGCATGCTGTGTGCATGCGTGCACACACACAGATGCATGCACACACACACACACACAGATGCATGCACACACACTACTAACATTTTTATTAAGCTAGTGTTTGAAACAAAATTTTACAAAAGTTTATTACACGAAATAAGAATATCTAATTCAAGTATGAACTCTTTCAAACGATGTTTTGTATCATAAGACTAAAGGTCACAGACAGGCATGTAGCAAAGGTGCAAGCATAAGCAATGATTACTAAGATCAAAAATAATCATAAAAAAATAATGTATTTGTACAAACTTAAAATCATTAATAGCTTCATCGTAAATGATATAGAGGCCTTGTTGATCTCGAATATATATTCTCTCTCCTTCAATTTCATAAAAATCATCATGGTTTTCAATTTCAGAGTATTCAATAAAATCTGTCTCTGAAATCCTGAAAAGATATGAAATCAAAATGTATTTCTAATACAATGTACAAGAACATGAAAGTTGTATTTAAGTGCATGTAGATACATTTGTATAAAACTATTTGTAATAATTAAAGTTTATGTATGCACAAACAGTGACAAATAAAGTTTTGTATTTGTAGCATAGTGACTTAAGCTTAGTGTCTCCAGTGCTGTTACAGGCACATTACTGTAGTGAGAAAAGAGACAATACATATATGCTTCAGGTAACAAGAAAGAAATACTATGCTTAGTAGGTATACTAAGGAGGTTTTTCATTCTCTAAGGTTTACATAAGGATTTGAGCTCAGTTGTACAAAATTAATAAAACATTCATTAGTTATGCAGTGCTGCATCATCTTAGAGTAGACACATATCAGTATACTACTTAGAACTAAAAACACTGAGTTACAAATAGTTTAGTGCTGTTAAGAATACAGTGCAGCACTGGTGGAGAAGTTCTAAGCATTGACTTTTTAACTGAAAACCAAGAAGGAATGGCAGGTATCCTGCAAGCAAAAGATACATGATTGCACCTAAACAATGGTCCTGCTCTTTTTCTCTTTCAAACTATGGTTTACAATGTCTGAATATCAGTTACATTAAAATCTTTGTAGATAACTTAATAATTCAACATGTCTAAAGAAATAGCAATAGGTCCAACTCACTTAAAATCAGCAGATGTGTTGTGGAAATAATCATGGCTACCAAGTCCTCCCCCACCTCCCATTGTTCCATCTCCTGTTGTCGAAATCCGATGATTCTGTGCACTGAAATTGAAAATCAAAATTCATAACATCCTTGTTTTTATAAAAAGCAAACAAATTTATATGAACTTTCTTAATGGCGAAAACATTAACAACAGATATAATTATTGATTTCAAATTTTAGCACAAGGCCAGCAATATCAAGGGAGTGGGTAAGTCAATTACATTGATCCCAGTACTCAACAGGTGCTTATTTTATTGACTCTGAAAAGATGAATCTGAACTCAAAATGTTAAGACAGACGAAATGCTGCTAGGCATTTTGCCTGGCATGCTAGCAATTCTGCTAGCTTGCTGCCTTAATAACAGTTATATTTATTGAGAATGAAAGAAAACTGTATGCATATAATCAGTTTACTTCCTCATGCATGTGTGTGTGTGTGAGTGTGTGAAGGTAAGGCGTGTGCAATGATCCAAAGATATAACGTATGAGATTGGTGGTGATTAGGGAGAGACATTAGAGTATCAAGCAGAGTGCCCACAGTGTTTAGTTATAGCTTTCTATGTTCTGAGATCAAATTCTACCAGGATCAGTTTTACCTCTCATCCAACTGAATTCAATAAAATACTAGGACCAATTTAATAAAACAACTTAGATGTCAATGGAATTATAATAGAAGATTAAAACTAAGACTTCATAAATATGATAACAGTGATAAACAAAGTCTGTGTTTAATAAATCTCGTCTAACATAATCCTTTCTTCTACAGGCACATGGCTTGGCATTTTGAGAGAAGTGGGTTAGTCAATTACAGCAACCAGAGTGTACAACTGGGTACTTATTTCATTGACTTCAAAAGGATGAAAGGTAAAATTGACTTCAGCAGAATTTGAACTAGAATGCAAAGACAGACAAAATGTTTAACAGCATTTTATTCTGCATGCCAGTGATTTTGTAAGCTTGCTCCCTTATTCCAGTTTAAAATAATGAAAACGGAAAATTAACAAAGATGCTGGAATGTTATAATTTTTTTGTTACATGCAATTTGACATTTGAGCCTAAAGAATGGTACCACAGGTCAGTTATACTTTGACAAAAGGCAAAACGCTACAAGAGGAGTTTGTGCATTTAGCTCCTGAAAAACTTATGTAGCATCATCATAATTGTCAACAACATTATTATTGCTGCTGCCCATACAAACTTCCACTTTAAAGAAAACTCCTCTGATGGATTTTGAGATGTTGTCTATGTGAGGCAAAGTTCAGAACAAAACATTTGCATCACTAGCAGATAATTCTTAAGAGAAATTAATCACAACCTCTTTGCTAAAAAGCCCATAAAAGAGCTGAGAGAGAAACAGGACATAGGGCTTTGGTTATACACAAATTATACAAGAATTTGGGCCTTTTTGTAAGAATGGAATTTAAGAGTATTAGTAATTCACTTAGTTTTAATGTAGATATTTAACAGAATTTTCCCTTTAGCACATGATTGAGGAGTGAAAAAAGCATGTCCACTTTGCCATATTAATAAACATTATATAAACATTGTCGCATTAAAAATATTCAACATTTTAAGAGGCAGTTCAGTAATTAGTTATCTTCTTGTTGAGCTGTTTAGTGAGAGTAGTCACTAATTTATAGAGTGAAAGTTGGTAAAAAGTTACTACTTTAGTGAAAGTGTTCATAGAGAGATCCAGTGAACTTTTGAGAAGTATGTATAATGAAAATATCAGAAGATATTTTTATACAAAATAATTTAATTTATTAAAGGATAATGAGAACTGACAAGTAGTATGAACATAGCCGGTGTGTGTGCATGAGTCAGAGAAAGCTTTAATACCCTCCATCAGGCATTTGCCATATTCTGAATGCCTTACTTCCTTGGGCATGGATACATTGAAACTCTGACGTCTGGCAGCTGACTTGGCAGACACCCATAGAATTATTAACCATCTTACAAACAATTTGTGAGCCACTCTCTGGCTATCTATTTGAGGCTACATATAGCTATGGTGTGGCCTCACCTGGAATTTGCATCACTGTCTGGAACCCCTATCTTGCCCAGGATATTAATCATCTGGAAACTGTTCAGTAATGTGCAACCAAGAGAATACCCTCCATCAGGCATCTGCCATATTCTGAATGCCTTACTTCCCTGGGCATGGATACATTGAAACTCTGACGTCTGGCAGCTGACTTGGCAGACACCCATAGAATTATTAACCATCTTACAAACAATAACTCTGAGTACCTTTTCAAACTCCACCTGTCTAACACCTGTTGACATGTTTACAAAGTCAGAAAACAGCACAGCTCCCATGACTTTTGGAAACATTTTTTCATGCTAAGAGTTGCTGAAGTATGGAACAAACTGCTGGCATCAGATGTTAATTGTCGGAGCACTGCATCCTTCAAAACTTCCATGCTTCCTGACATTTGCTAACACTACACCTGATTTTCTCCCCTCCATACACATGCAAGCATGTATCTGACTCATATACTGTTCACTTTCCAGACATTTGTTCATTACTGCACATGCTTTACACACACTTTTGACAAGTTGTGGTGCACCTGAGCACTGTATACAATAATTTCATTATTATTATTTATAACTTACATTTGAAAAATGGATTCAGTTAGAAGTCGTTATAAGCTAACAGAAATGGAGCCAGTGTCAATGGAAACATAATATGCTAGAGTTGTGACCGATGTTATCCAGAATTTCATGGAGTGAAGTTAGCATAAATGAAATACGCTGTTCATGATGTGGCAACTTGAGTGAGAGCTGATAATATTCAGAGCTAGTGGCATGATGTTGATGTGAAAAAGAAAGAGGCTATTCACATGCTGGAGAAAAGATGTTGCTTGTCTGCTGTTTTTCTGCTAACTAGTTAAAATGTGTGCTTCTCTTCTTAGGCAGAGAACTGCTTTTGATATTAATACACACCCAGCACTGATTGGTTGGAGTTGCCATAGCACAACAGTGCTATGATGAGACAGCAAAAAAGCTTCCCTGACATGCTACAGCTGCAACTAATATAGTAAGATAATGCTCTAGACTTCTTTAAAAATTATTCAGCATTTTTAGTCCATCATAGGATATGTCAAAAACATTTCTATCTTATTAATAAAATGCACCTAAGGCAGTAAGCTGGCAGAATAGTTAGCATGCTGGACAAAATGCTTAGTGGCATTTCATCCTTCTTTATGTTCTGAGTTCAAATTCCACCAAGGTTGATTTTGCCTTTTATCCTTTCAGGGTCAATAAAATAAGTACCGGCTGAACACTGGAGTCAGTGTAATCAACTTACCCTCTCCCCCAGATATGATAGTCTTGTGCCATAATTTGAAACCATTAATGTAATGCAGCCTTTCTTTTTTATAATTCTTTTACAGTTCACTTTCTGTCCTATGTATGTATTTTTAGCTATCATTGCTGTCTTTCTTTATTTGATATAATGCTGCTTTTTCTGTTCCCTCTTTTACCCTTTTCCAATGAGTTGTAGTGAACCTGAGTACTGTATATAACAAGGTCATCATTATTATATGAAACAAAAAGCTGAACAAAGAAACCAAATTTCCTTCTACTGCTCTAAAAGCTCTTAAGTTTTATTAATTTAACTCGATCAATATTCATAAATAATGTCCATAAAGAAGATAAAATGTTACCAAGTTCTCACCAGCTTTTTGTCAGTTTCCCCTGTTTTAAAGTCAATCCTGCATCAGTGATAGTTAGAGTTCGTTGTATAGATCTCAGGTAGTTAAGAGTATATAAACACTAAAATTTATAAATGAAAGAGTTTAGAACATGAAAAAGAGTGTATAACCAATTATAAATAATATATATTATTCCAACAAAGAGACTGGTAATAGGCAGGGCATCCCGCCATAGAAGTCAAGCCAGAACAACATTGGACCATGACATGTCCTCTACCCTATAGGATCCTATCAAGTCATCAAACCCACGCCAGCATGGAATATGGGGGGGGGGTTGTGGTGGCGGCGGCGGCGGCGATGATGATGATGATGATGAGGAGGAGGAGGAGGAAGAGTGGTAGCTAGACCTGGTAGAAATAGCAGCCAAATCTCCCTCAAAACACCCTAGTGTCTTAATCCAACAATTCTGCCTATTATGTAGTTTGAATGAGAAACTCTAACTAAAGATTAAGATTATTAACCCCACAGAGAAAGGAAAGAAGAGAGACAGCATAGCAACGGTTTTGGCTGACTGTCATCCTGTACTCCCCTTTTTGCTAGTGAAACAGTATATGCTGGCTGTCTGAGCAACTGGTTGTTTTAATGGCGGAACAAACAGGACAGTAAAGATTACAAAAATAGTGATTCTCACTTTGAAACTAACGATTTTGAAAATCTTTTTAGATTATGGAACACCCAGCTCTCTCATGTATCCTTGTTTAAAATTTCAGCACAATCAGATGAACAATACTTGAGTTATAAGCACACAAACAGACAGACGGAACGGATTTTATATATTAAGATATATACCCCATTCATGTCTATATCTTTATGTTCATTAATGCTGCCATTCACTATCATCATCATCTCTTTAGCATCCCCTTTTCCATACTTACGAGGACCAGACTGAATTTTAAGTATCAGATTTTCCAATGCCAGATATCCTTTCTGTTGCCAACTCCAACCTGTTCCCAAAAAAGGTAATATTTCTGCCATCAGCAGATATGCTATCACAGAAGACTGGAAACAAGGGGTAAAAGAGGTGTCAAAACAACACACACGGGCTCATAATGCAGGGACTTTGTTTTACATCTAGTTGTATTAAGTGAATAAGAGCTGAATTTTTCTGTTTATAACATCCTAAAAACTGGTAGCTATTGCTGACAGCTAAGTGAATTGAAAGCTTTAGAATTAAATTATATAAAATTAAATGTTATGTAATTGTGATATTCTCAAATGATTGTAGCCAATATGAAATTATGACCAATGAGTTGTTAGCTTAATTCCTTATCCATCAAGCCATTTCACCACAACATGTAGCAGTAACAACAGCATATTTAAATGTGTGTTAAACATCTAGTTCCAGAACTAAAAGCAGATTATCCAAACAGATCATGTGATAATGATAATAATGCTGATAAGTCTTGTTGATGATGACAACAACAACAGCAATGATGATGATGATAATGATGATGACAATGACAACAGTGGCTGTGATGGTGACAACTATAACTTAAAAAGCAATAAATACACAAGATGTCTGAATTGTAGTGTTTCTGCTGAATCTAAATAGGAAGCGTTCTAATTTCTCAATATTTTCTCATTCTTATTAACAAGTGTATCATTTATTTTTACAACTAGTAATTTAACAATTTGTACAATTATTTTTTACTGATTTAAAAAAAAAATTTATAACAGGAGTTATATAGGCACAGGAGTGGCTGTGTGGTAAGTAGCTTGCTAAACAACCACATGGTTCCAGGTTCAGTCCCACTGCGTGGCATCTTGGGCAAGTGTCTTCTGCTATAGCCCCGGGCTGACCAATGTCTTGTGAGTGGATTTGGTAGACGGAAACTGAAAGAAGCCTGTCGTATATATGTATATATATATGTATGCGTGTGTGTTTGTGTGTCTGTGTTTGTCTCCCTAGCATTGCTTGACAACCGATGCTGGTGTGTTTACGTTCCCGTCACTTAGCGGTTCGGCAAAAGAGACTGATAGAATAAGTACTGGGCTTACAAAGATTAAGTCCTGGGGTCGATTTGCTCGACTAAAGGCGGTGCTCCAGCATGGCCGCAGTCAAATGACTGAAACAAGTAAAAGAGTAAAAGAGTAAAAGAGTAACAAGTAGCTATTCTTTAACAATTAATAATTTTTTTTTTCTGTTTTTTCTTGGGTAAAATTTCTGAAAAAAAACAAACACCACAATTTCTAATGATAGTATTGACACTTTTATAATAATTCTTCAAAATATTAAGCTGCATTTACATATGTAATATTTCAGATAATCAATAGAACACAAACAATTTGTCTCACCGATATTTGCAAATCTCTAATGCGTAGATGTCGAAGCAATAGATATGCTGAATAACTACTATTTTTTGAGGGACAATATCCTTCGTCATGAGAATTTTCCTCCAAACCTGTGTGAATAAAAAATTCTCAGTTTTTAGCTCCTGAACTGGAAATATTTGAGAAGATTTGGCAATATAATTTAGCTAAACATAATCTAACCCAGGGGTTTTCAACCAGGGTCCATATAGCCTTTCAGGATTCATATAAGATTTTGTTAAATTTTATGTGCAAGAAATTGCTTATACTTCCACAATAAACAAAATATTTTAATTTTTTTATACAATTCCTAATAAAATTTAATTAAATAATACAGCAGATTCAGTAGTGTAAAATAGGGTCTATAGGTAAAAAAATGGTTGAGAAACACTGATCTAATTAATCCTTTAGCATTCAGGTATCTCTGTAAAATGTAGTGCTTATTTTTTTGCATTGTTTGGAACTAGCCATACATCATTTCATAGCTTTGAGATTTTGAAGATGTGATTGTTTATTTTTACAATAGGGTAGGTGTGAGAGGCTGTATCCAGATAGTTTGAACATAAAAAAAAAAGAATATTTTGGCTGGGTATGATCAGTTTAAATGGTAAAAGGCTAAAGAAGCATGCAGAAGATTGTAAAATGCCTTGATTTCAAAGCCCAATGTATATGCTTCTTTATATTAAAAATGCTTAATTTTACTAAGTAAAATCAAGCACTGTTCTCACTTCACAGGTGACTAATTAGTATTTAGAAAAGCATCCAACTGTAAGGAAAACTGTTCTAACACAATTAAACTAATATAAAAAATTAAAATTTGCAAAACTAACCTATCTTCCTCATAAATACTGGTTTGCTTTTAGCAAACACAAAGACCCCATATTCTGGGGATAAAAATGAAATATAATATTGATGACTTTCTCAAGATCATTAGCAGTAAATGATGCAAAATAACTTCAGCAAAATATTATAACAAGAACATAGAGTTGGTTCACTGGGAGTTTCCCTCTTACTCTATATCATTGACCATTCTCTCCTTAAGTCATCATCATCATTTAATGTCCATTTTCCATGCTGACATGGGTTTGACGGTTTGACAGGAGCTAACCAGCTGGAGAGTTGTCCAGGCTCCATGTCTGTTTTGGCATGGTTTCTACAGCTGGATGCTTTTTCTAACACCAGCCACTTCACAGAGTGTACTGGATGCTTTTATGCAGCACCGGTATAGGTACATTTACACGGCACTGGTACAAGTGCTTTTTACTTGGTACTAGCACCCATGAGCTGGAGTGGGAGATAGGGACATGCCTGTATGCAAAGACAACCACGATTTTCCTTAGCTTGATGTGTCTTCTCAACCACAGCAAAACACCAGGAGTCGGTTCCATCATCCCCTCTGTGAGGCCCAACATCTGAAGATCCTTTCTCACCACTTTGTCTCATGACCTCTATGGTCTACTCCACTACATGTTCCCTTCACTATTAGAGATGAACACGTCTTGATGCATCTGCCTTCATTCATACACATTACATGACTGTACCAGTGCAGTCTTCTCTCTTGCACACTACATCTGATGTCTCGTATACTCAGTTTTTCTTTCAAATCACTCACAATCTGTTGTATATCCACAATGACATTACCTATCCAGCAGAGCATATTGGCTTCATTTCTTTTGAGAAATATAAATTCTTACTTGGGATCGAGGCTAAATTTTGTAGAGGTTGAATTCTGTTTAATAAGTCAAACCAAGTATATTATTCATAATCATTTATTGAATGATCCGGGCAGACAGAAATAAAAACTAACCACAAGAAGGTTTGAACACAAAATTAATAAACAATTTAATTTGGATATGATCAGCTATTGTTACTAATATTTACTTTGCTTATTCGTAAAATAATATTCCATTGTGTTTTACCTCTAAATGTACCTTGGTGCACACGTGCATGCACACACACACACGCATGCACGCACGCATGCACACATGCACGCACGCACATACACACACACACACACACACAGAGTCTAAACACTTCACCAGAGAGAGAGGTCTGAACAATACTTTCTAGTGATGTCTTTGAAGATTTAAGTGGATTCAGTCATGTTAAATGTTTTAGCTGAATGCAGATAATATGATACAAACTACTGTATATTTGGTTCACAAGTATCCTACCAATTTGCCTCACAAATAATAAAAATTAATATTTCCATTGATATTGACCCCCTTCAGTCACGACACAGACCATGGAATTGCACCTAGAAAGTTACCCTCCCAGGCCCAAGTCCGGGCAAGGTTGTTTATGGAAGACCAGCAGTCACCTAAGCATACTGGCCTCCCCTCTCCACACCACCAGTGTTATCCAAGGGAAAGGCAAAGGCCGATACAGCTTGGCACCTGTGATGTCGCAACTCATTTCTACAGCTAAGTGAACTGGAGCAACGTGAAATAAAGTGTCTTGCTCAAGAACACAACATGCAGCCCAGTTAGGGATTCGAGCTCACAACCTCATGATCGGAAGCTCGACACTCTAACCACTGAGCCATGCGCCTTCACTAATTCCACGGATAACACATTCAAATTAGCTACAATAAAATTTTTTAAATATGAACAACAGAAGAGAATATTTTAAAACTAAATACACATATGATTCAAAGACATGAAATTATAATTTTCTTGTAGATTCAACCCTAGACACAAATCCTTTCTCCTTTTTGCTGTCCCCTCTAATCTCCTTTACTCAACAATGAATATTCTTTTATTGTCTTTACTACCAGTATTCCACAATAATAAATCTATTCACTCTGCTGAGTGGTAGGTGTTAGGAAGTGCATCCAGCTGTAAATAGCCTGCCAAAACAGTTACAAACGTCTGGTGCAGGCTTCTGCCTGGCCAGCTCTTGTCAAACTGCCCCACCCATGCCAGCATGGAAGGCAGACGTTAAACGATGATGATGATGATAATGATGATTCTTCTCATTATATTCTACTCTCTCTCATCATCTTAGCCCAAGTCAACACATTCTCCTTTCAGTCATAGGAGTTCTACAGGCTCTTTAGTGTTACAAGTTGCAAGACAACCTTGATAGTGCTGTTGCTACAAACAAAAAAAAAGCAACAAAAAAAAATCACCCAATACACTCTGTAATGTGGTTGTCATTAGGAAAGGTATCCAGTCGTAAACCATGTTGAAACTGGAGCAGTGTAAGTCATTTGATACTGTCAAGCTAGCCAACCCATGCTAGCATAGAAAGTTAATGTAAAATATGAAGTTGATAATGATGATGATGATGCCACCAATAGTAACCTGAATTTGTGTGACTGCTTCGTGAATTCTCTCCAAAATTTCCTTGAACTTTTCTCCTTTATTTTTCCTATTTATTTTTCAGCAGTTACATACATGTAGCTAGGTAACACCAACAAATGTTTCAATACCATTTTCTCCACTAAAATGGGGCTTATACTGTCATTGTTCTCTTTTGTAAAGCAATATTTTACAATCAGATACCCTTCCTGTTAACAACACTTCAGAGATATGGCAGATATGGTGTACCTATTACATACAGTAAACATGTAGATATTCAAATAAATAAATATTTTAGTCAACAGACAAATAGCTTAAGTAAAATTTAATTTTTTAAAGAAGATATCAATACAAGAGATGTTTTAGATAAAACGTATGAGGATGAGTTGGAAAAATGCACAGAAAAAAATCTAGAATCAAGAAAATGAAATGGTAGTATGACTTAATGTCATAAAAGGGAGTTAATTCGGAAGCATGACCTGGAACCATAAGAAATCATATATCATATTATTACCACTAATGGTATTAGATGTCTTCATCTGTTCATATAAAAATATGTGGAAATGATGAAATAATCTTGGTTTTCTTACAGTGAAAGAAAACATTTTAAGACAGTTAAGCAGTGCTGGTTTGGTCTCTAATTTTATGGTAGTAGTATGTGGTGGAGGATATAGAACTTTTTGATGAAACAAAATGTAGCTAGGTGTACAATGAGAGTCATTTTGTATCAAAATAAGTTACTACGTTTTGTTGTCACCGTCGTCTCACTTAACATCTGTTTTACATGTTGGCATGTGTTAGATGGTTTCACTGGGACTGGTAATTTGGAGAGCTGCACTAGGTTCCAGTCATCTGTTCTGGCTTGGTTTCTAGGGCTGGATGCCCTTCCTAATGCCAACCATTTAACAGAATGTACTACACAAGTCAAGAGAATCTCTTACCTAACATCCTCAATGCTGAGAAATAATCATAGGTGCTTGCACGGAATGTTGGCATTTTGGTTGATTTTTCATTCTCTTGCTCACCTGCTAATTCAGACTGATTCCTATAGCACAAAGAAAATAAAGATTTTTTAAAATTAAGCATAAAGAGAATTCATAGAACCAATCTGCTATGGTATTATTTTATAGACATTCACCAAAGAAAATAAATGTTTCTCAACTCTTGAAGCTTATAATTACAGATTTCTAACATTTTAACATTAAGAGGTAGTAAGTATTAAACATTTGGATTTTATTAAATAAATTTAGGCTTTTATATAAAATAACTGACTCAAACTTGTGGCAGAATGAAGTTATTTTGAATATGTGAAAAATCTTATATATATAGGTGTGGCTTTGTGGAAAGAAGCTTGCTTCCCAACCACATTGTTTCAGGATCAGTCCCACTGCATGGCACCTTGGGCAAGTGTCTTCTACAATAGCTTTGGGCCAACCAAAGCCTTATGAGTGGATTTTGTGGATGGAAACTGAAAGAAGCCTGTCGTATGTGCATGTGTATCTATGTGTGCATGTCTTTGTGTCTCTGTTTGTCCCCACCACCACCACCGCTTGACAATTGGTGTTATGTCCCTGTAACTTAGCAGTTCAGCCAAAGAAACCAATAGAATAAGTACTAGGCTTTAAAAAACTAATTTCTCTGACTAAAACCCTTCAAGGCAGTGCCCTAGCATGACGGCAGTCTAATGACTGAAACAAGTGAAAAACAGAAAAAAAAGATATGAGTGAAGTAATACAAGGGGGTGCTCTAAGGGTATCACAAAAGGTCTAGTTGAAAGCCCAACCTTCTGAGTTCTTTTACAGGGCTTAGAAAAACTGAAGGACTGCTGCAATAAGTGTGTGAATCTGAAAGAGGAATATGTTGAATAAAATCATAATTAACTGACCCTCCTGTAATTTTTTTACCCAAAGTAAGGAATGTTTCAGCACCCCCTCATATATGTTACTTTCCATTCACAACAGTTCTACATCTGTAGTAACTCGCTCTTTAATAAATGGAAGTATCATTTATTTTTTATCTTTTACTTGTTTCAGTCATCTAAAAAGTTCATAATATTCAGTCCTTAGATTCTCATACTGTTGGCCATACCCCCACCATTTGTGCAGAAAGTCTTCAAGAAATTGCATTGCAATTTTTGTACAACAATAGGTCTGAAAGAGACAGATTACCTGACATTTTTAAAGAGATATCAACACAGCAATTAAAAGGCAAATTAGATATTTAAATTAAACATATTTAAGAAAAATGTGTAATATTTACAAAACGAAGATTTCTGGGTTTGAATATATCTTCTTCCATAGTTTTTCCGTCTTCTGGAACTGTTTAAAACTTGAAGAAGCTACTTCACCTTTCATGTTATCCCCATTTGCAATTGATACATGGTTTTTCAAAGTAACTATGACTTTCTAGAAAAATTAGGAAATTAAAATGTTCTAAGAAAATTCAGTTGATTATTTCCCATGCTATTAAGTTCACTTTGAAAGTATTTATTTCATGTACGTTACATTTCAATGACATTGATTTTAGATTAAAGTAAGGTGTGTTATTCTCATGTATATACATTTGTCTCACATTGTATTTGAACAAGGAACCTTTACTTTATTTTAAGTAAAAATTATTGACAAAGAATATGGGATGTTAATATTCCATCATTTAGAAATATGTAGGATTTAAGCTAAGTCTCTACCTTAAATCCATGTTGGGAAAAATATACACATTCAAGATGATCCTTGCTAAGTATCAGAGATCAAACTAGTCAAAACACACAAACATGTATATATAAAATCTAAAGATGCTAATAGTCAATAAAATTAATAACTGAATAACAGTAACTCATCTTAGAATGTTAGAGATTATTTCTAAAAAAAATGAAAACTAATATTCTTATTTTATATTGTTTTATATTTAGTTTTTACCAATTGTTTAAAATGTTTGTGAAAACTTAGATGTTACATGAATTCATAATACAAACTATTTAACAGTGAAGTGACTGAAGTAAGCACTATGTCTTAGCAATGCTTTCCCAATTGAACAGGTACATCAGTAGCAATATTCCAGTATCAAATAATAATGTTGAGTCAATATGGAAGCCACTGTATCAGCTTGGCAATGGGCAAAGTTTTTCACAAGCCTTCAAATTTGAAATCCTCTAAAAACCCACATGAAAAACAGTTTAAATTTCAAAAAGACCAAAACAGTAATTTAACATAAACTTCATGCCAATGAATTCTGAAAATTATAAATTCATTATTTTACTCATCACATTATTTTTCTCATACTTGCAAGCCACTCCTAGTATTAAAAAATCCCTACTTCTGCTCTACATGGTAACTCAACTGCACAGAAATAGCACAGATACATTATGCTTGAAAGAAAACTTGTGATGATAACAGTTAAAACATCTTTGATTATAGATTTACTTGATCAAGGCTGGCCTGGGAGTTATACAACAAGATAAGAAAAATTAATTTTGATGAGAACAGAATAAACTCACTGAACTAGTATCAGTAAAACACCTATTGCAGTATCTTACTTTTGCAAAATAAACCTTCATGATTCAATGGAGTGAAAGGTGGCTGCAGCAATACATTGTGGAGTGCAGAGAGCAAGATGAGGCATGTAAGGCATCTTGGTCATCCATTGCGTTGATCTCCATCCCCAGTTATCTCGACCTGGTCTTGCCACAGGATGCAAGATGGTCACAGATGTGAGAGTGGAGTTGACAGTGTGCAATTCTTCTTCACTTTAAACAGTCACTGCACAAGAATGACTAGATGTCACTCCCATGGATAAACATGATGAAATCCTCAGACAAGATAATGAAAAAAAAGGAGCATAAAAAATAGGTATATTACATCAGGGTCTGTTAACTTCAGTAGACTAGACTGTTGCAATAATAACACATCAATTTGTTTTTTCTGCCTCAGTTCTGTCCACTTCTTCTCTTGCTCTATATTTTTGCTTGGTATTAATTTTACAAATGGAAGCCAGTTGGCAGGTTTCTTTAGAAGTTTGTGCTTCTCTGAACCCCACTTTTCTTGGACTGCCTAAAAATTCAAAGAATGAACTACTTTTAACTGGATGTCCATGTAAGATGTTTACTCATTTTATATAAAGTATAGGAATTAAAAACTAATATAACTCAATAATTACTACTTTCAGTACTTGTGTTCATGTTTATGAAATTGCTTCTCTACAATTAATCCCACTTTTTGTGTTTCTTCCTGTAGTATGTTTCAACTGGTTGATTATTTTCTGAATGTAAGACAAAATGTTGAAATCCTGCACTAAAAATAACAATGCAAGAAGTTTGCTTCCCAAACACATGGTTCCAGGTTCAATCCCACTGTAGGCACCTTGGCTGAGTGTCTTTTGTTATAGCCTGAAGCTGATCAAAACCTTGTGAATGGATTTGGTAAACAGAAACTGAAAGAAGCTTGTCATTCAATCATTCATGCACACAAACACACAAATAAATAAATAAATAAATGTATGTATGTATGTATGTATGTATGTATGTATGTATGTATGTATGTATGTATGTATGTATGTATGTATGTATGTATGTATGTATGTATGTATGTATGTATGTATGTATGTATGTATGTATGTATGTATGTATGTATGTATGTATGTATGCATATGTGTATGTGTGTCTGTGTATGCATATGTGTATCACTGTTTTCTTGCTTTGACATCCTGATAAATGCAAAATGAATGTTACTGTCATGCAAGCAGTGTCATCCATTTCCAATCTTCCATAAAAACATGTTTGCTTATAGAGAAATCCTACCTTACTTGGAAACAGGTGAGGGTTGGCAACAGGAAGGGCATCCAGCTGGAGAAAATTCATGCTAACAAAATTCCATCAGACCCATGCAAGCACAGAAAAGTGGACATAAAAATGATGATTGATTGATACATACACACACACACATACACATATTCAAAGATATAGTGCCATGAAACCATATTTTGCTATAAATATTATGTTGCATCTTGACAGGCACTACAGTAAAGCAGTAAGCTTATGAACCTAATGAAGGATCCAGTTATGATTACATGTGTTCTTCATTCCCTTGAGAAAGGAAAAGAAATTTACATTTCTTATTATCTATAAATATAATGCTTCAGGTATATGTAAGGATCATTATATTGTACCCTAAAAAAAAAAATCCCTTGCATATTGTTCTTTCAGTTCAGGAGTGGCTGTATGGTAAGTAGCTTGCTTACCAACCACATAGCTCCAGGTTCAGTCCCACTGCATGGCACCTTGGGCAAGTGTCTTCTACTATAGCCTTGGGTCGACCAAAGCCTTGTGAGTGGATGTGGTAGGCGGAAACTGAAAGAAGCCTGTCATATATATATATATATATATATATATATATATACATGTATGTGTGTGTGTATGTTTGTGTGTCTATATGTTTGTGTGTCTGTGTTTGGGCTGATAGAATAAGTACTAGGCTTACAAAGAATAAGCCCTGGGGTCGATTTGCTTGACTAAAAAGGTGGTGCTCCAGCAAGGTTGCAGTTAAATAACTGAAACAAGTAAAAGAATAAAAGAATTCTATCCATAAAGTTAATCTACAATTGAGAAGGAGGGAGATTTTTTGACTTATGTGCAAGCAATAACTCATGAAATAATTTGCCAAACTTAATCCAGCACATTGGTGAACTACATAAAAAAATGTTACCTCAGAAGAGTCATATGTTTTGAAAGTTCTTGTTGTTTCTTGTTGGTTAAAGTAAGTTTTGAATTTCTTGAGTGACTCAGAATATATATTAATTTCATCAATAATTGGACCACTAGCAATATTCTAAAATTGAAAGAGAAACATTTAAATAAAATAAATGGAAATTTTACCAGTGAGTGTGTTACTTTATAAGGCACAAAAAGAATATGACTCTCCCCAGACACAATAGAATTTAAACAAAAAATAATGTAAAAATATACCAATAAAAATTTAATGTATTTTAGACAGTTTGTATTTTCTGGAATAAATAACACAACATTCTCCCAACTTAGAAAAAATACAAAACAAGAGTTATCACTCATTTAGGTACTGAAATATCTCAAAATATTTCATAGCAACTACATATTTTTCAAGTGACTAAACTGATTTCTTTACAGAGTTTGAAGGCTAGAAAATATTTCAATTGTAATCAGCTGTATCAAATTCACTAACCTAGCTTTGACTCCTAGTCTAGGAGGACCTAAAAAGGTTTTATGGTTGGCTCAAACTTCTCAGACTAACTGAAAAATTGAAAAAAATAGCTTTACACAAAATCCAAATATGCTCTACACTAGAATACTGAATGTACTGACAAGGGAGCTTTTCTCTATAGTCACTGGACCTGTTTGAAATAGCAGTCAAATCACAGCCTACCATCTTGGAAACAAATCGGATAGTCATGACTGGAATGCCTTTGATCATAGATCTGTTCAGTCAAGGAAGAGAGCTGTCTATCTATTAGACAAGCTTTCCACACATTAAAACTCTTACAACTTTTGATACACTATCAACCTGTGCCGATATTTTCCCCCTACTGTTACTATGGCAATTTTGAATCTTCTGATCTTGCTGGTTTCATTCTATGTTTTCCCCAGGAACTAGCATGATATACACATCATTGTTCTTCCCATCATCTCAACAAGACCACATAGCATACTTTCCCTCATCCCTCTTCCTTATAACTGCCTTCCATTGGAACTCTCTCTCAATCTTTTCAACCCCTAACATGTGAGAATTCAAACTGAATAGTAACATCACTCAATTATCTCCACTCTACCAATCTAAATAAATCCCTTCAAATTAACTACTGGAAAATAAGATGATAATCTACTTCTTAAATATTATTTAAAGGTACTTGTGCTGGTGACATGTTAAAGGTATTCAGTACACTCTGTGAAGTGGTTGACATTAGGAAGGGCATCTAGCCATACAAATCAAGCCAATACAGACTGGGGCCTGGTGCAGCTCTCCAGCTTACCATTTCCAGTCAAACCATAACCCATGCAGATGATTATGATAATAATGATGGTGGTGGTGGTGGTTGTCGTCGTGGGTGGTGGCGGTGGTGATGGTGGTGGTGGTGGTGATGATGATGATGATGAGGATGAGGAGGAGGAAGAGGAGGAGGAGGAGGAGGAGGAAGATGGTGATGATAATGCCACACCCACTGCATTTCTTTAAGCCAAAAGCAGAGTTCAAGCTAAGCAGTCCTAGGAAACAGAATCATCTAAAACACCCAAGAATACACAACAATTACACATCTATATCCCAATGAGTTAACACTAAAGTTGTCAGATAATTAGCCTTATTCTTTTTATCTATTCCAGAGCGTATACATCATTTAAAACCCTAATTATTTCCAATTATAGAAATAACAGCTTTAAATTCAGTCCAGTCAACAGATATGCATGTGTATTTTTGAATACATGTGTGAATGTGCACAAAAATATGTAACCTGGCTACAACAGAAAAATACAATAAAATAATCGAAACATATTGCCCATTAGAAGATAAAATGAATGGTAAATAGCCTGAATAAAAAAGAACAACACACTATTCTAGTAGGGAACATGACCTTTAGATAAGTTTCATCAACAATACTGAGTCAGAGGTTTTTGTTTTGACCTTTTCAATAACAACTTGCAGAAACTGCCACTGGTCTTGGGATACCTCTAATTTTTCAAGAGTTCAAATTTTAATTAAAACCTGTCATAATCTTATATTAGCACCTTTTGTTAAATTATATTCTCAACACCAACTTAATGTGTCAATCTCTTCAAATTCTTGATTATTTTCAAAGATAATTAACCCTTTTGAGACACACGATATTTTGGAATGTGTAGGCAAAAAGACCAAAATTTTTTCTGCTGAGGGACATCTACTGAAAGACAATCTCTGATTAGCTATAACACTTCAAAATCAACCATTTACATTTGTTCAATCAAGCCAACAGATCGGCCTCAAAATCCTTTCAGCTTGTATCACTTGGGCTGATCAATCGGTCTGCGTGTCCCAAGAGGGTTAAAAGACATAATCAATGTATTCTTCTACAAATATGATAACAACAGCTCAAACAATAGTGGGAGTTACATAGCTAAGTGGGAATTAGATGAATATCTGTAAAAATTTGATGCCATAACATCTCAGCATATTACCTGCAATGGTCTGCCATTTTAACCAGAAAAAATGCATCTTTCATTACATGAACAGTATTTAGAAGCTCCTAAAGGCTTAGGGAAAATATTTTATTGTAGACACTTATTTCAAACTCTTAGCTAAACTAGTTTCTATAAAAGAAATTCAAATAGGTAAGAAAAGCAGCAAATACACATTGTCATTTTAAGGAATTTTTAAGAATGTTATCAAAATTTGACATACATTCATCTAAAACTAAATTCTAATAACAAAAGTAGCCCTTGCATTTAATACAGCTATACTCCAGCACTTAATAAGAAATCCTCATATTTATATTAAGCAACTACTGAGACTACAGATAATTACAATACAAAAACTTACACGAGGAATTTTGTAGATATCCATGAATAGTAACAAGTTGCCCTTAAAATCATCAAGCTTTAAAGTGTGTATTGGCATACCAAGATTTAAATGATTAGATGCACGGCCTCCATCTAGAATATAGCAAAGATGAAATATAGAAATGTTATATTGTAAAAATATAAATACATGTTATATTGTAAAAATATAAATACACAGATAATAATTGAAACAATTATTATTACTATTGTTGGGGAAGTGGTGGTGGACGGCAGACAAAATACTTTCTGACACTTAAGAACATCTTTTTATATGATTTCAAATCTCACAACACTGACTCTTCCTTTTTATCTATTTCAAGTTAATAAATAAGTACCAACCTGGTATTGGATCAAATTTAATCAACTGCACCTTCCCTTAAAAATTGTAGCCTTGTTAGAAATTATTACTACTATTATCATTTTATAGTTTGGCAGTGGTGGGAAGGCGCTGGATATTGCAGTGGCAATGATGATGATAGCAATGATATCAATGATGAAATAGGTTAGCAGATAAATCATTTTCCAGTATTAGAGCTATAGCTTAACATACTCAAGAATCCATAAACTTTGGCGATAAATGAACTTGGCAGAGAGAGACTTGACAATTGTTGTCTTTCTGGAATTGGAGTTTTTGATGGTTCACTAAGGTATTTAATAAAATTATCATAAGAAGTAGTTGAAATATTCTCTTTAAACTTCACTTCATCATATCGATAACTCAATTTTCGAACAGTACTTT
>NC_042999.1:129680152-129682652 GCF_006345805.1 Octopus sinensis | reverse complement strand
CAAATGCAGGAAAAAGAGAAAATCTATTAGATTCTGACAAAAAGAAATTAGGAGTAAGATCTGAAAAAAATTTACCATGCATTCATCTTCATCTGTAAACATAAATTTATCAATATGGATTAAAGGTAACCACTTAATCAACTGAAATGGAAACAATACATTACATTATATTGAATTTATTCATGATCCATTATGGCAGCATGGTCTAAGTTTGATGTTAATTTTATTTTCCACTAACAAATTAAATATTTATAAAAATTATCACCAGTTGTTCATATGCAGATGGAAGAATATATAAAAAAGATATATTCAGTATATGTTATACATCCAAATACAATCAACATCCAAAATATATTCAGACATACAGTAAAGGTAAAACAGTACTTGTTTATTACTAATATTATATGGGGACACAAGGCTGGCAGTTTGGCAGAATCATTAGAATACTGAGCAAAATGTATTTAGTTACATTCTGAGTTCAAATCCCACTAAAGTCAACTTTGCCTTATATCCTTCTGAGATCATTAAAATTAAGTACTTGTCAAATACTGCAGTTGATTTAATTGGCTGGCATCTGCAAAAATTTATGATTATATGCTTATGTTAGAAGTCAACACTATAGAAGGACATGTTCCACCATCAACATTTATGCTAGCCCATCCATATCCATGACAACTCCTGCAAAGAAATGCAATGGGTCCAGGGTCCAGAGCTGTGAACAGGAACCTTGGCATGACTGGCTATGTTCGTCACCTCCTAACAACCAAGGTCAAAGCAATCAGAGCTAAGAGATGCCCAAAGCTTCTGTCATTCCTCAAGGTGAAGGAAAAACTCTCGTGTTTGTGGACAAGAAGTTCACCTTGGATACTGAGGTGAATTTCAGAAATTCTCAAGTGATTGCATACAACCTTTCTGACGTCCCCACTGTGTTTGAGACTAAGAATCCTGCCTCTGTGATGTTATTTGGAGTCATGGCAAGTGATGGAAGTGTCATGGATCCACACTTCATTGAGTCTGGTTTGAAGATCAGCACAAAGGAGTATCTGGATATACTGAAGAACTCTCTGTTACCTTGGATGGAACAGAAGTTCGGACTTGACAATGTGATGCTTATCCAGGATTCTGCACCATGCCATGGGTCAAAAGCAACACAGGCCTTCCTTGGTGAGAAGGTACAATTTTTGTGATGGCCAACATCTGACCTAGTAATAATCCAGATCTCAACCTTCTCGATTAATTTTTATGGGACATACTTCAACAAGGATAAATGCTTTGCCACACTCAAGTGTCAACAGTTTGAAGACCTGCATAGTGTGTGTAACATGCAAAATCAAAAAGGTGGAAGAAAATTTCATTCTTGTGTGGAGCCAAAAGGGCAGCCATATTGACTGATAAATGTTTTTGTTGTAATAAATGTTACATTAAAATTATATTTGTCCTCTACCATTATTTTAGTATTTATAACCAGTTTTATGCATCATAAAAATGGTCTCAGTTTATCTGCAAGACCTTGTACTCTCTTCAGATGACATCCGACCAACAGTTAAAGTAGACTGATTAAGTTGAACCAATAATTAACACCAGGATGTACATTTAACAATGTGCACTGGCTTGCAGCGGAAACGTGCATAGGTCTTGACAAAGAAAGATGTGATTAACTATAAAACAAAACTCAGATGTGCAAATCTATGTTCTCTTGATTTCACACACACACACACACATACTAGCTGACGTACCCAGTAATTCCTGGGAAAGCGGGGTTTATCTCTTGGTTCCATTCTCACAATAGTTTTGCTAATCCAATAACAACAATACACAGTATGTAGCCCTTAAAACGGTTTTTGTGCATTTTCAGAGAATACCGAACTGTCACACAGAATACTCAAATTGTGAAGTCAGTTATGTAATAACATGAAATTAGTTACCCGAATGTAAGAATTTAAATAGAGTATCCTCGAAAACGGTTTTAATGCATTCCCAGAGCATATAGAACTTAGGAGGAAATACAAATAAAGTATGTATATTAAAATCATAACAGGATAATCAGATATGAGATATTAACAATCAAAATAAATAACTCTGAAAAGTACTATTGGGCATTCACAGAGAATATTACCCTCAGCGTCATTAGTGTTGGTATATTTGTAAATAAGTCACTAACTGAAATAAGTGGATCTATTGTTTAGGAAAATACTATTTACTTGTTTAAGGGTTGTACTGGATAAATTGTAAAAATAACTCTAACAGTTCAAATACTAAGAAATAAGCATACTCAACTTGATTTATACCAAATGATTTAGGAAAATGAATGGGTTATTTCCCTTGGCTGTTAAAATGAAATATATTATATATATAAGGATCCCTTCCAGAGGCCCTATTATCGATTTTTTCCAACAATCTGAGTATGCCATGAGGTTTCCAGACATGAGTTCTACTCAATGTCAAGTTTCAATAAGATCAATAAAACGATATAGGAGGAGTTAGCTAACAACACCACAAA